>NC_058405.1:123326748-123344171 GCF_002201575.2 Neomonachus schauinslandi
ATATATATATATATATATATATATATATATATATATATATATATATATACACAATGGAATATTATGCAGCCATCAAAAAATGAAACCTTGCCATTTGCAATGAGATGGATGGAACTAGAGGGTATTATGCTAAACAAAATAAGTCAATCAGAGAAAGACAAGTATCTCATAATCTCACTGATATGAGGAATTTGAGAAACAAGACAGAGGATCCTAGGGGAAGGGAGGGAAAATGACACAAAACAAAACCAGAGAGGGAGACAAACCATAAGAGACTCTTAATCTCAGGAAACAAACTGAGGGTTGCTAAAGTGGAGGGGGTGGGAGGGATGGGGTGGCTGGGTGATGGACACTGGGGAGGGTATGTACTATGATGAGCACTGTGAATTGTGTAAGACTGATGAATCATAGATCTGTACCCCTGAAACAAATAATACATTATATGTTAATTTAAAAAAATTTTTTTAAAAAGAAAAAGAAAGGAACTTCATCAATCTGACAAAAGGCATCAACAAAAAATCCTACAATTAACATTACATGCAATGGTGAAAGAACTGGACTTTTTTACCTTAATATTCAGCATTGTACTGGAGATCTTAGTGTGCTTAATAAACTAAAAGTAACAAAAAAAAAGAGTATTGTAGTACTTTGTTATTAGTTTATTAGTTGCCTATTGATGGCTTACCCCTGAGTTCCTCCCCAGAGTATTTCCCCACCTAAGGTTATGTTCCTGCCTACTTCCAATGACTGGATGGTGTGATAGGACAAGGCCTGTCCCCATGTTTCCTTTTGGAACAACTTTCTGCCCACAGTTCTTCATCTCAGAGCAATTTCAAGGCCACTAGTTTAAGCAAATCCTAAAATGAAATTCTGAAGCTGGGCCACCCACTAGCAGACTGGTCATGAATATCCCATTACTAATCATAGATGAAGTATGGATGTACCTTGGCAAGCTGCAGCAGTGCAATTCTACTTCTACTGGTTGTGATTGTGATGTGATACTATTAGAAAGGAATGCACTGGGTAGGGAGCAGGGGTATAATATTTTAGGCATTTGGGAGGTTGGAGGGAAGTAGTAATTATAAGGACAATAGGTTTAATGGATGTTGCTGTGGGCTATTAATGCTTTGCAGAAAGACAATGAATGGTTGAGTGTGATTAATCACTAATTTAAAAAACAGAAGGCCTACTTGGAAGCATGTAAAGAGACTTTTATTTACTGCACCAGAGATCAGAAATGCTGAGGGACAGGTCAGGACTGAATTACAGAGAACATTGACTTCTCAACCTAGACGGGACTCTTTTGTTAACCTCATGGAATTATTGTTGAGGAATGGAACCTTGAGACTTGGAATACAACATTCAGGTCAATACACTCAAGCACCTTGGAATCCTAGGTTCTGCAAACACTCTGGGCCTGCAAATAGGGACCTTCCCCCTTATTAAAGGTTGGTGCTCTGTTTTTGGCTTCCAGGCAATACAAAAGCCTCTCTTTTGCAAGACAAGATGCCTTGCCTCCTCTTTCCTCCAATTATTTCCCATCCTCCCTCCTGGCTCAGAGACTAATAACTAGGGTTCTTGACAACATAATCCAGCTAAGAAAGTGATGAGTCCACTAAGGAAGGAGGGAGACAATATACTGAAGGGACTGCAACATTTAGCCCATATGTATCAGCATGAACAGGAAGAGTATGAATGGGACTGGATCCTGAATGTGCTGGATCAAGGGAGACAGAATATAAAGTTTGAAAAGGAAGAGTTTATTGACATGGGAGCACTTTCTCATGATATGACATTTGACATCTTGGCAAGATCCTGGAAGACAGGGCTACTATGGAGACAGTGCTCTTAGAAGCTTTTAAAAAGTGATGTAGTACATTAAATAATGTAGAAATTGGAGAATTTCTGCATTGGCAGATGATGGGGAAGTGATCAAAAGACTTAGAGAAGTAGGCATGCTAGAATGGAAATACACTATTTCAGGCCATGAAGCTACCAGCTGGCTGCTAGATCAGAGGAAGACACTCCATTTACCAAAAGAGATACCAGAAACGTTAAGAAAGTCAGTGGGACCTATTCTCTGTTGGCCCAGCTAAACGAGAAAATAATGTTACAGAAATAGAATGCTTGATATCAGCAGGCAAGATAAGATGCAAAAATAATAAAGCCAAGGTAGTGGCATTTAAACTTCAGAAACAAAATAGGCATAATTATTGTAATGACAGAGGTATGGAGATATTTAACAGAATATGGCGCCCCCAAAGGGTGAGATAGATAGCCAGACAATGAGGATGTTGTTCAAGCCTATACCTGTGCTATCCAGTACAATAGCCACTAGTTACATGTGGCTATTTGAATTTAAATCAATTAAATTTAAATAAAATAAAAAATTCAGTTCCTCGGGTCACTAGCCACATTTCAAGTATCAATGACTGCATGTGGTTAGCAAGCTATATTGGACAGTGTAGATATAAAACATTTTTAACAGCTAAGATACCTGTTCCAGTTTTTTAACATTACAATTCCTTTTCTGATCTTAGCCAGCATTACACCCAGATTCTACTGAATAAAGGAGAGATTATATCTCTAGAAGGAAGGGCCCAGCAACATCAAAACAATGTATAGCATCGTGATTTCCCTAATCCTTCCCCAAAGGAATATTGCGGCCATTTCCTCAGGTAACTGAATTAGGGAAAGGGGGATAATCATACATTCCTGACCTTTTGAGGGTTATGAGACAAAGAGTCTAAGTTGACAGTGATAACCAGGACTCAAAGCATCATCATAGTCTTTCTGTTATAATGAGGGCACTGGGTGAGAAGTAGGAGTCATGATCTAAGCCTGGGTCACAGTGGATCTACTGGGTCCACAGGCCTCAATCCTAACCTGTTTAATTGAAATAAAGACATTTGGTAGTTGCCTGAACACCACGTTGATTCCTTGGTTTTGAGTATGAGCTACAGTAGTGCAGGAGGCCAAGAGGAAACCACTGAAGCTGCCCCTTGACCAAAATAATAAATAAAAAAATATTGTATTGCAGGGGTAATGGCAGACATCAGCACCATATTAAAGGCTTAAGGAATTCAGGGACATGCAGTAGTCCCATTATACTTCCATTTAGCTAAGCAATCTTGCCCCTACCCAAATCAGATGAATCCTGGAAGACAATAGTGGATTAAACAAACTTAGCCAACTAACGAATTGCAGTTGCTATACCAGATGAAGGTATTTTCTAGAAAA
This sequence comes from Neomonachus schauinslandi, assembly GCF_002201575.2. Classification (NCBI taxonomy): domain Eukaryota; kingdom Metazoa; phylum Chordata; class Mammalia; order Carnivora; family Phocidae; genus Neomonachus; species Neomonachus schauinslandi. The sequence goes on from NC_058405.1 coordinate 123,329,989, forward strand.
GGTTAATATGGACTCATGTACATTTCATGGAGCCATTGATTTGGCAAATACATATTTTTCCATTCCTATCAGAAGGAAGACCAGAAACAGTTGGCATTCATGTAGGGTGGACAATAGTATTCTTCATAGTCTTTCTCCAGGGCTATTTTAACTCTCCTGCCATCTGTCATATAGTGCTAAAGGTTCTGGACCATCTGGACTTTCTGCAGAATATCACATTGATTTACTATGTGGGTGATATCACATTAATCAGACCAGATGAACAAGAAGAGGCCAGTATACTGGAGGTCATGGTAATTCCCATGTGCTGCAAAGGATTGATTATAAACTTTATATGATTTCAAGTGACCACCACATCAATGACATTTTTGGGGCTCCTGTGGTCTGTGGTACACCATGGCATTCTTTCCAAAGTAGAGAACAAATTATTGCATCTTATCTCTACCACCACTAAGAAGAAAGCATGGCACCTAGCAGTCGTCTCAGATTTCTGGAGGCAGTATATTCTACACTTGAGAATGCTCTTCCAACTTATCTCCCAAGTGATTTGGAAGACTAATAGTTTTGAGTGGGGTTCACAGAAAAAAAAAAGATTCCTGCAGTAGGTGCTGGCTGCAGTACAAGCAAATCATATAGTACTGGAGTTGTCTGTGATGGGAATAACCATCATGAAGAGTTTATGGCAAGACCCCAAATGAGAATCACAATGTAGACACTTATGTGTCCAAAGTCATCCCATCTATAATAGGTAATTTATACCATTACAAAAATAGTTCCTCACATGCTATTGATTGGGGTTTGCTAGAGATGGAACACTTGATCATGAAATATTAAGTGTCTACATAGTCAGAACTACCCACACTATGCTGGGTCCTGTCAGAACCTCCAAGTCATTAAATCAGGCAGGTCCAACAGTAATCCATTAGAGAGGCAAGTGGAACATCGGCACTGAGCACAAGTAAGATCAGAGAGCACATATAAGCTGCACAAACGTTTGGGACAGATCATGATGTCGTATTTCATTTCTCCCTCTCTCACACCTGTATCTATTTTGGGGATTCCTTTTAACCAGCAGACAAATGAAGAAAAGTACCAAGCTTGGTTGGCAGGTAGATCAGCTTGATATGCAGATGCAAACAAAGGTGAACAATAGCTGAATGTAGCTCCATTCAAGATGAGGGGAGGACAGCAATGAGGGGAAATCTTCCCAGTAGGCAAAACTTGGGTAGTGAACCTGGCCAACTACTTTGTGAGGAAGGAGAAGGGACCCAAGGTAAGAATATATATAAACTGATGGGCCAACATGAATGGCTTATTTGGTTTGTCAATTGCCAGAAAACAGAAAGATCGAAAACTGTCAGATAAGGAAGGCTGGGAAAGAGGCTTGTGTATAGACTTGTGAAAATGGGCATAAAGTATAAAGATCTTTGTATCAAATGCATAAGCCCCCACTTACGAAGGCCAGTCTAGTCACTGCCACCATCGCATATCCAGTTTTCAGCAACAGAAACCAATACTGAACCCCTGATATAACACTATCTCTTGAGAAGACCAAACAGCCACTTGATAGCAAGTTGATATTCCTAGGTTTGCCCTTCCTGCATGCAGGCCCTCAGCCAGCACCAGTATCCAAAGGGTTACAACTGTTATTCCTCACTATATAAAGTCAGTGGATCCAAGCTCTATAAGAGGTAGACTATACAGTATGCTGAAATGCGCACACCCTGATAAGCCTCCTATATGGAAATCTCCATTTCAGAGTCTCTTTCCTAAGGAACATGATCTAAGAAAATGCCCCCAAATTAATTTAAGATGATAATAAATCTAAATATAAATGCTAAAACTATATCATTTCTTAAAAAAACATAAAACAAAGCATAAAATATTTCTGTGACTGTTGGGTAGGCAAAGTAGGACAGAAGCACTAACCATAAGAAAATGTAAGCCAGGGGCATTGGGTGGCTCAGTCAATTAAGCCTCTGACTCTTGATTTCAGCTCAGGTCATGATCTCAGGGTTGTGAGATCAAGCCTCGAGTTGGGCTCTGCATTCAGCATGGAGTCTGCTTAAGATTCTCTCTTTCCCTCTCCCTCTTCCCCTTCCCCTTCTCTCTCTCTCTCTAAAATAAATAAAATCTTCTTTTTTTTTTAAAGGAAAAGTAAGCCAAAGACTTGGAGAATATCTCTGCAATGCAGGTATCTAAAAAATGGCTTATATCCAGAATATATAAGTCTGAAAATATAACAAACTCGTTTTTTTTTTTTAAAGATTTTATTTATTTATTTGACAGAGAGAGAGACAGCGAGAGAGGGAACACAAGCAAGGGGAGTGGGAGAGGGAGAAGCAGGCTTCCCGTGGGGCAGGGAGCCCGATGTGGGGCTCGATCCCAGGACCCTGGGATCATGACCTGAGCCAAAGGCAGATGCTCAACGACTGAGCCACCCAGGCGCCCCTATAACAAACTCTTAATAAGTCAATAATAAAAAGAAAAACACCCCATTAATTAAATAGGCAAAAATCTATAATATATACTTTCCCAAAGAATGTATACAAATGACATCTAAAAAGGTGCTCAGCAACTCTAATATCAAGGAAATATAAATTAAAACCACAGTGAGATGTCACTTTACATCAACTAGAATGGCTAAAATTTAAAAGTCTGAAAGCACCAAGTGTTGACAAAGATATGGAGCAACTAGAAATCTCGTACACTGCTGGTGAAACTATAAAATGGTGCAATCATGTGGCAAACTGTTTGACAGTTTTTAACAAACCTTTATGGATCCATGAATTCTACTCCTAGGTATTTAAGACAAGAAATGAAAATGTATGTCCCCCTCAAAAAAGGAGCTTTATTTAGAATAGCCCAAATCTGGACACATCCCATATATATATCAACATGAGAATGGATAAACAAATTGTGGTATATTCCTACAACAGAATACTAATCTGCAATAAAAATGCAAGAATAAACTTATGATGCATACTACATGAATAAATCTCAAATCATCATGGTAAATAAAAAAAGACAGACATAAAAGAAAATATATATTACTCTGCTTATATGAATTTCTAGAAAAGTAAAGTATAATGTATAATAGCAAAAATGAAGACACTGATTATTTTTGGATGGTGAATATTGACATGATGGGAACATAAGGGAATTTTTTATGGTTCTATATATTTATTGGGGTGATATTTACATGGATATAAACATTTGTCAAAACTTATTGAACCATACACTTAAAATATATGCATGTCACCTGTACATAAATTATACCTCAATTTTAAGAGATTTAAAAAACTAAAAAATGTAATTAATTATTTTTCATTGTTTTTTTAACCCATTTTATGTAGAATATTGCTCTAGATTTTGAGTATGACATTGATAAGAAAAAGAAAAAAATGGATTATGCCTTCAAGTAGTTTACAATTAAAAGTAATATGGGTAATTTGGTATGGAAGCTGGTCACAAAAAAGTCTTGTAGAAATAAGTCCATCATTATGCTTTAATATGGCACAACCTCCCTAAAAATATTCTTAACTCTACCTGAAAAAGTTAATCAATTCATATATAACTTTAGACATCAGTTCACCAAATCTCTTTTATATGTACTTAGCTCAAACTAGTTTGGTATATAAGGAAATCTACAATAGTAGTCAATAACTTTATAAATTTTAATTTGTGGGTTGTAAAAATATCTTCGTGTTCTACAAATATTGGAGCAGCCTTTTTTTTCACATTCTATTGACACACAGAAACTCTAATGACCCTGATCAGTAGTAGGTATAGCAGTATAGTTTTTAAATAATAGGGACTAATTCAAAAACTATTTCTGTATGTTTATGTATAATGTACTGTTTCAGGAATGGGAGAACAAATTATCACAATTTTATATTTTTAAGATTATTATCAAAATTTATGTTTTTAAAATTAGGAGACATTCAACGTCTGATGTGGAAGATGTTTAGATAATCAGGGGTTGACTGTAAGGGTTACCTCATAGGTGGAAGGCAAATGTTCTGATTGTTTACTTAGTCCATGTTCTTCTGATACTTTACTTAGTCTGTATTGTTGCAACAATGTGCTTTGAAGTTTCTGCAACTCATTATTAAATGGTTTGTTAATGCTATCGGTTAATCTCATGCTTTGAAACCTTACTGCTACATTTAGAAAGAGCAGAAAGGTTATATTAAATGTGAGCATCAGTCCTGAACTACAAAGCCATATATGTAAAGGGAAAACATTGTGTTTAAGGATGAAGAGAGATCTAGGAAAGATCAAATGATAAAGGTATTTTCGTAATTGGGATGATTTTCCTATATGATGAGTAAAAACCCAGCAATACATGTAAATTTTTCAAAATAATATTTTTCTTCATGTACATACTTCTGTAGATACTAGCAAGTAGTGGTCAAGAAAAGTGGAAAGAGATGTATATTACTATCTTCTGTTATATTAGCATACTGGCTAGAGAAATGTAAGGGGAAGTATAGCAGAGATGATCTAATTGTGATTATCAAAAGAAAGTGGCTTTAGATGAATTCCTTGTAAGTAGAAAATCATAAATAAAAACAGCCATTTAAAATATCTGGAAATGGATCCAAGAACATACAGCAGATGAAGAAACAAACATTGAGGAAATCTAAAATTCAGCATAAAGAAGACCTGCACACTACCTCCTACCTCCTATCTCAGCAAGATGGAAATTCCTCTTCAGACCGGTACAGGGCTTTTTCTCCCACTAGCTACCATTTAGAGGATGATCTTCCATGAGGGCAGGACATTAACATTTCTTATTTTACCCCCAATTACCTGTTGCTAAGGCTAAATTCAGGGTGAATATGGGAAGATGGTACTTCCTTCTTCAGCCCAGTCCCCACTCATGGAATAGGGACTCTAGTTTGGGCATGGTACTGATGAGAATTCTGGGACCCCAGTTATCCTTGGCCCAGCTCATAAAGTGGTGATTTTGTGCTGGGAGAGGTAAGCTCAGAAGATACAAGTTTCCTGGATCCCCTACATTGAGTTCTCAGCTACTAAAGTAGGGGTGTGACCCACAGAGAAAACATGCTATTGTCCTCCCCACCTAGTGCCATAGCTGAGGTACAGAAATTTTGCCTGGGGAGAGAAGAGGCCACACAAGAGATAGCTCCTAATTTCTTTCATAAGGAATTGACTTCCATTTGCGATAGAGTATGAAGAAGTTCAAGGTTAAGGACAATCTTGAAAACAGCGGAGGTTGTGGTGAAAGGGAATTAGGAGGAAATTGGTATATTTATTGGACATATATAGGTTAACTATATGCCAGCTAGTTTGCCTAACATAACTGGGGAAAGAGACAGCTGGAGGGAGTTGCCTGGAGTCTGAACAAATCTCAAACACTGACTCAGGAACAATCTCTTTAAAGAAGTTCAAATTTTATTGATTTAGTGTGTGGAACAAATTTTTCCCTAGGGAATTTTTACAAACAAGAGAAAAGTCAGTAAAATCTGGGTGTGGTGAGGGAAAAAGATAAGTCAAAGAGAATCCAGTCTGTGAAGACTGGGAAAGGTGGGTGTTTTGTCTAATGTGCAGACATTGACACAGAGAATCAAGGAAAATTAAGAAACAGGGAAATATGTTCCAAATAAAAGAACAGGATAAATCTCCAGAATCCAAGAATGGAAGAAAGTATTTGCCAATCATATATCCTGATAAGGCACTGGTATCTTAGAATATATAAAGAACTCTTACAACTCCAATAATAAAACGACAACCCAATTAGAAAATGGGCAAAGAATCCGAGTAGACATTTCTCTGAAGAAGATACACAAGTGTCCAGAAGTCACTTGAAAAAACGTTCAAATGTTCAACATTATTAAGTACCAGAGAAATGCAAATCCAAACCACAGTGATATACCACTTCCCACATACTAGGATGGCCAGAATCAAAAAGTCAGCTACTAACAAGTGTTGCATGAATATAGAAAATTCAGAACCCTCGCGCACTGCTGATGGGATGTAAAACCGTGCATCCACTCTGGAAAACAGTCTGACAGTTCCCCCAGTGATTAAATATAGAGTTATAACATGACCCACCAATTCCAGTCTTTGGTACATACTAAAGAGAAATGAAAACATATATCCACACAAACACTTGTACATGAACGCTTATAGGAGGATTATTTATAATAGCTAAAAGATGGAAATATCTCAAATGTCCATCAACTGATGAATGGATAAACCAAAATGGTATATCTATACAGTGAAATATTATTTGGTCATATAAAGGAATGAAGTACTGACACATGTCACAACATGGATGAAACTTCAAAACATTATACTACGTGAAAAAAGTCAGTTACAAAAGACTATCTATTGTATCAGTCCGTTTATATGAAATGTGCAGAATAGGCAAATCTATGGACACAGAAAGAAGATTCGTTGGTGCTTAGGGCTGGGGGTGGGGAGGATGGGAGGTTAGGTGGGCGATAGCTAAAGGCTGAGGTGCTTCTTTTTGAGGTGATGGAAATTTTCTAAAATTGACCATGGTGCCAGTTGCATATATCTATGAATATAGTAAAATCCACTGAGTTGTATGTTTTAAATGTGTGGGTTTGTGGTATGTGAATTATATCTCATAGCTGTTTTTTTTTTTAAAGCAATGGATATTACCTCTTGCACTTATAACACAAGTCAAAAAAGTCCACTTGCTTTGAAATTAAGTATCAGATACTATAATCATTTTTTATCTCAAGACTGAAAATAATTGTTTTGATACTAAATAGGGGCAATCGGAGAATAAAAATCATCAGATAGCCTAACCAGACAGAATTGCAGTCTGTAGACTAAAAATTGCACCCACTTTATCTCCTTCCCTAAAACCTGCAAACTCTATGAACGAGAGGACACACTGGAAATGGTTGTCACAGAATTATAAAATGTTAGGGCAGGAAGGAAACTTGGAGAGAATCTCTACAAGCAAGGATATTTCACATGAGGAATCTAAGACATAGGCCCCAAAATGCCTAACATCACATAGTCAACTAATGGAATCACTTCTGTGGAACTTTTCATTTTGATCCCCTGTCCCAGTCAAATAATTGCTGAGGCTGGGAAGTAAATGTACACCAGGGAAGCAGAGCCAGATGTAACCGAATTTTCATACATCCTCCAAAGAGTAGGATCTGGAGAATCCATGCTCCATCCAAAGAGAGCAGCACAACTTAGCCCCTACTGATGGTTTAAAGGTAGGATTGCAGGTTCATTGCTGCTTCGCCTTCAGAGTTGCAAGAGATGCTAGAAATCCAGATTCCTGTATAAAATCTCCTGATTTTTAAATTTGAATAAATTTAAAGATACGCATATGTGTTGGTTTTGCTCTAGCATCCGGCTATTTTTGACCTCTGGAAGTTTCTTTTCTTTAGATCCTGCCTTGGTTTTTTTCTCTGCCTTGAATTATCTCAACAAAGAAGATTCAATTTGGGTCTCGGAGTTGTTGTCATGAGAGGGATAAGAAATACAAAGAACACGTTCTTATAGGGCACACCCAAAGAGTGTTTATCTATGATTCATTATATTAGTTAAAAGAGAAGACTCTATTACTTAGATATCTATTACTTAAGATCCCATAAAGGTCAATTTCTCCCCAGGGGTACATATTTATTAAATGAGTAGCCACCAAGGAGTTATATGAAAAGAAACAGATTCCTACTCAGCTTTGTTTTTCTCAACCACTTTAATTCCTCGGAGTCAATATGTTGACTTACTTCTAGAAAAGCCTCTTGTAGACATCAGAAATTGTTTTAAAACTTTAAATAAGACATAGAAAGATGATTTATTACAATTTAAAAATTCTTGTAAAGGATATGGATATCCGCAGCCATACAAGCCAATTCAGCTTTGTCTGCTATCAGACATTTCAGAAACCATTTCAAAGAGATTTCATGAAATTAGAGAAATGATTCTCTAATATGTGAATGAACTCATTATTAAGAAAACTTCTAGCACCTAAAATAAGCAAAGGAGATATAGGAAGAAGAAATAGAGGACTTTTATTCTATACAAATCGAGTCGTTTTCAGACTTGGAGTGTGTGTGAAACTCCTCTGCATTTATCTTAGAATACCAAACTTTATATGACAGGGTAGTTGGGAAGCTGGGAAGTGCTAAATCCTGAAGCAGAAACAAGTGAATGTGTCATAATCCTTTATTTCATGGAATCCATTGTATTAGAGTGTGCTCTCCACCAAGTAAAGGTTGATTTTATAAACTCATTTTTTTAAGGCCAAAATCCCCTTTGGAATAAGAAAATATTCCTTGGTTGGCAAAAGAAATGCTTCTAGCTTATGGTAAATTCCGCTATTGCACGTTGCTTTACAAAGTCAGCCAATTTCTGGCCTCTAAAGAATTTCTTCAGTAACTTCCTGAGTCCATTCCTTGAATACGCAGATTTGCCTGACTCAGTCAAAAATGTCATCAATCAGGATCGCGCAGCAATAATAGTGTAGAGATCGTTCCCTGAACAACAGTGAATGATTGTCCCAACACAGAGCGTTCAGGATTATTAGATGAGAAGTAAAGAGTTCTGGAAAGATGGATTGTGCCTACAGCTGTAGGCAGCTGACTTGTGCTTGCTAATGGTGGAAAGCATGTTGCGGGGAAATGGTTAAAATAATATGAATATGAAGTTCACATTGCTTTTATCCAACAGGTATAAGTGAATATAGAGATAACCAACACATGGTCGTCACCTTTTATTTTTTATTTTTTTAAAAGAATTTATTTATTTATTTGAGAGAAAGAGAGAGAGAGAGATTGAGAGAACGAGTGGGAGGAGGAGCAGAGGGAGAAGCAGACTCCCGGCAGAGCAGGGAGCCCAATGCGGGGCTCGATCCCAGGACCCTGGGATCATGACCTGAGCAGAAGGAAGATGCTTAACCAACTAAGCCACCCAGGCGCCCCGCTGTCGCCTTTTAAAAGGCTCAACTTTTTGCATATCATAAAGCCAGAACTCATATAAGGTAATAAAGTATTTTCTCTAAAATTTCTTTGACTTTGGAGTCAATTTGAAGTTTTTCTCTATAACATATAAAAATTATATCAACATGTTTATATGTCACTTATGAAGTTCTTTTGAAGAAATTAGGTCTGTAAAGTTCCAGTTATAACAGTGTTCTTCCCTGTCCCTAAATAAGATCTTGTCCATGTGGCAAACTTCTTTTTTTTATTTTTAACGATTTTATTTATTTATTTGTCAGAGAGAGAGAGAGAACAAGCAGAGGGAGGGCAGGCAGAGGGAGAAGCAGGGTCCCCACTGAGCAAGGAGCCCGATTTGGGACTCGATCCCGGGAGCTTGGGATCATGACCTGAGCTGAAGGCAGACGCTTAACCGACTGAGCCACCCAGGCAACCCCATGTGGCAAACTTCTAATCAACCTTCAGGACTCAGGTTATTTGTCACTTTCCCTGATTTTGCTTCTCTTCCTCTACCCAGGAGGATGTATTGCTCCTCCAGCTTTATGCCTGTAATAGTATTAGCAATAATAGCTCACAGTTATCAAGCACTTTCTATGTGCCAAGGACTGTTCTAAGAGGTAATTAATTCTTACAAAACTGTATTAGACAGGTGTTGTTCTGCCTGTCGTACATATGAGGAACATGCGGCATGGAGAGGCTAAATGTGTTGCCCAGGCTCACACAGTGAGTGAGTGGTAGAGCTGCAATATGGATGCAGGAGGTTGCCCCCCACCACTGTGCAATGCCCCCTCACATTAGCACTCATCTACACCCATCACAAAGTATTAAGTTAGTGTTTGGGAGTCTATTTCATTGCCAACCGTGTTCTCTGTAAGAGTGGGACTGTGCCTCATTGGTATTTGGGTGCCCAGGGCTCTGAAAATCCAAAGAAAGATAGCTATTCAGGCCAGAGCATAGATTTGCCATTTGCTGTCCTTGGCAATGTTTTAGCTCTTGCCTTCCTTCCAGAGTGGTACTTTATTAATCCAAAGTACTCTTTTTTAACAGCCAGCATTCAAGATGCATCTTGAACAAAACAGTGCTTAATTGAGAATTTATTGCCGTTCTTCCAAATTGTCCCATTGCTAAAGAAAGGCCATGCAGTTTTCTCACTCTTAGAGCCATGAGCCACCATGTAGAAGATCGTCTACCCTGGGGTTGTCACCCTGGAGGTGCCATGAGTAGGCAGTCTAGATTACAGACCCAGCTAGGTCCAGTTTTCCAACCATCACACCAAGGCACCAGACAAGTGAGTGAAGGATTCTTGGGCCTTCCAGACCAGTTCATTCACCACTTAAACACCACTGAGTGACTTGATTTAACACCCTGCTGTAGCCATTTTGGAATTCTTAATTTTTGAACAAGGGGCCCTTCATTTTCATTTTGCACTGGACCCAACAAATTATTTAGATTACTCTCATTACATCATTGGATTATACTTTGTTATATATTTTTTGAAATTAGTTTCTCCAATCTCGTGTTCATTACTCTTATCTCCTCACCTTGGTTGTTGACAGTGTCTTAAAGACAGACTCAGTGAGTTCCTCTACTCTCACCACTCCTCACTGGTCTTAGGTACAGGTACCTAGACAGTATGTTTTGAGAGACTGGACATAGGGGAGTAGATGACATTTTTAGCATATATAGCTCTCAGTGGAACATGCAAAGGTCAGCAGAGGAGCCATTAAGTCTGTTTATCTGCTTTTCTCCATGGTGCACTTTCTGCTCTGGTGTCCTGGTGGCCCTTTGGTGTCAGATGAAGCAGAGGACAGATGTAACCAAAAGCCTCAACATGACAGTTTACAAAGAGGGTTTTTACCTTCTCTCTACTCCCTTTTTCCTATAGCCCCAATTGATGAGTTTTATTACTGTGTAGGGTTCAAATCAAGCAAGTTAATTTTGCTCTCTGGAAAGCGACCAGGTAGAGTGGACTTACAAAGCGAATTAGCTAGAAATACCAATCAAAAAGGCAATGAGGCAAGTCTGTTGCTTTAATTAACTTACCTTCTAACAACAAAATTAAAAAATATATATTTCTTATAAAATGGAATATCACTAATGCAAATAGAGCTCTTATCATAAATGTTAACAGAAAATGAGAACAAAGCTGAAATGCCAGAGTTCAAGGAAGAGAGGGGAAAAGAAGCGAAGGTGTATTGTTAATGCAAGTGCAAGAGCAGTCAAGGTTTCCCTGTCACTTTAAGTCAGTTTACCTAAAATGCTGTTATAAATGTTAACAATCTCAATTTTTTAAGATTTTATTTATTTATTTATTTATTTATTTATTTATTTGAGACAGAGAGCAAGCACGAGCAGCTGCGAGAGGCAGAGGGAGAAGCAGACTCCCCACTGAGCAGGGAGCCTGACCCCAGCCTGATCGCAGGACCCTGAGATCATGACCTGAGCCGAAGGCAGACACGTAACTGACTGAGCCACCCAGGAGCTTTTTTAACCACTTGGCAACATAAAAAAAACAATAACAAGTGAGTTTCTTGCTTTAGAGTTCAGTTTCTGGAACAGTGTGAAATATTTTTGGTAGGTGAGGTTAAGGAAGGTCTTATCTAGGTCTTATCTCCTGATGTACTACATTTGTGAATGAAGTAAGGGCTTGCATAACTTTCAGAGAACTAAGACATATCACTAGAGTACTTAATGTCTAAGACATCTGATTCTAGCACAAAAGGATTCATTCTGCACTTCTTTTATTTCTTCACCAAATATTCAAGAGCCTGCTCTGTACCTGGAAAGAGTCTAGGCCCTGAGAGAAATACTGGAACGGAAATATGGTTCTATGCCTTTCGTGCATTTCAGGTGATGAAAATAATTTTCTCTTTGTACTTTTCCCATTCGTGGACACCTTGCGGAGGACAGCTAAACCCAGCCAGTTGCTGATGAAAATTCAGTGACATCTGTTGTTCATGTTTTTACTTATTCACAAGTCACTGTTTACCAAATTCATTCAATGACCATCCTATGCCTGACCTGACAAAAACACTCTTTGTCCTAGTTAAAGGAGTGATCGGCTCTAGCATTTTTAAAACAATACGCCGTTTTACTCCAGAGAGATTACAGGTTAGGTTTTAATGACAAAGGAAGCACTCTGTGAATATTTGAACAGTACCACCTGTTGGAACTTGTAATGCTTTTGCTTGAGACTCTTCAGAATTCAAGATTTAAACTTTCCCTAGTCACATGAGAGCTGTAGTGAGCACTGCCGAGAAAATAATGACAAGATCCTCTGCCCCTGCAACCCAGACATTTCTGAGTCCAGCTTCAAGGAGAAACAGCTTTCCACACCAGCAGCTGAGGCACGTTGTGTCAACAAGATGGAATGTGCCTGATTTCACTTTGCAGTGTCCACTGGAACCCAAACCACGGCAGGATGACTGCTTAACATGCGCAGTTACTCGGGAGTAGTGGCAGCACCCTCGCAGGGTGCTTGGATGGGAAACAGCTGCCAGATTTGAAGCCACTGTTACATGTGGTCATTCTAAATGGGTTCACTGACTGCTCTCGTTCAGTTCCTGTTGGTTAACTAGAAGGAGGAATGAAGTATCTTCTTCTTTGAAAAACAATTACATATATAAAAAATACTTTCTGGGCAGGACAAGTTCAAGGAAAAAGAGTAATGGTCACTCCCCGTTATTTGGGACAATCCAGTGGTTTGGCCCTAGAAAAGTGGAATTCACCATAGATCTACAGTGATCATGGTGTGGGGATTGTCTTTGGAATTCTGACTGTTCTGGCATGGGAAGGGCCATAGACAGAGTTTATTTCTTTATTCAGTCTGTCTATCCTGCTCCCACCAGCTGGTTCAGTAGACATAAATAGAAGTAATTTTAAGGGAAATGGCTTATATTCTTTAAATTCATAATTGACAATTCCATAGGGAAATAGGGAGGAGATCATGGAAAATAATGGGGCCAATCACAATGATAAAAAATGGGAAGGGTAAAAAGTCACTTAATTTATCTTAAATAAATGAGAAAATAGTAGGAAAAGCAGATGTCATTAACTGTATTTTCAGGTCCCTTATGATTATAATAAATAAGATGGAAGTGAAACTCAAAACATAATACTGTATTTTTATCTACTATCATCTATCTATTTTGGTCCTGTTCTATGACTCACCTTGTCAGATCCCAAGGACTCCTTTGCCTTTGGTTAGACAAGAACAAGTTTTCATTCATTCTCTCATGTTTTTGAGCATTTTTAAATGATAGCTGAGTTATGAGTCATTTCCAAGCTCTTCGGCACCATTATACCAAAAGCACATTACATGTTTTCTACCTGTCGATGTAAATTATTGCCTGCATGTAGAACTCCAGGAATGATTTGGCTTCCTGCCCACACAAATGACTTCTCATCGTTCAGGTTTCAATTTAATGCCAGTATGTACTGTAAGATGTATGTTCAATCCTACAAATGAGTTGCATGTGCATTTCAATTTCAGAAAACCTGGACTGAATGTTAAAAGAAAGTATTTGGGATCTATTGTATTAGAGGTCCTTCTGAGCTAAGTGCATTCTAAATACAATGCAAGATCAAAAATAGTGCTAGACTTTTGGTACTATACTAAATTTTAAAAGAGCAAAAATAAGACAAATGACGCCTTCACTTTCTGAACTTGCTTTTCCAGAGAACCAAGATACACTGTGAGTCTTCTTTTCTCAGTTACCTTTGCTTTTTTTCTTTCAATTTGCCTTCTCTCATCTTCTGACCACTAGCCTAGTAATTCAAATCAACTTGAAAAGAAAACTATCTTAAATAGAAAGCTAGGGATTCAGAAAGCTTATGTTATATAGGCAGAATCTACTCCAAGCACAAAGTCAGAAATATAATTTCAGACCTCTTTGCTTTCTTTTGGTGATTTTCTTTATGGGTGAAGATCTATATGAAGAATATTAGCATGCACTCCAAATTAAACAAATTAAAAAAATTGTCAAATAAGATGCTTTTTAAAAGTGTGGCAAGGGGCGCCTGGGTGGTGCAGTTGGTTAAGCTTCTAATTCTTGATTTTGGCTCAGGTCATGATCTCAGGGTTGTGAGTTCAAGCCCTGCATCAAGCTCCACGCTGGGCATGGAGGCTGCTTAAGATTCTCTTTCTCCCTCTGCCTCTGCCCCCCCCTTCAAAAAGAAGAAAGAAAGAAAGAAAGAAAGAAAGAAAGAAAGAAAGAAAGAAAG
>NC_058405.1:123344181-123491438 GCF_002201575.2 Neomonachus schauinslandi
AAAGAAAGAAAGAAAGAAAGAAAGAAAGAAAGAAAGAAAGAAAGAAAAGGAAGGAAGGGGGAAGGAAGGAAGAAAAAAAAGAATAAGAAAGAATAAAAGTGGCAAGAAGCATTTATTTCTGTACATGCATGCTAGTAAAAAGGCCAAAGGACATGATTTAAAAAAAAAAAAAAACATGATTACCTACTAATAGAGCACCAAAATATAGGATACATTGGACAAAAGAGTGTTCTGAAGTGACTGAAAACAAGGAATGCTTCATGTTGTTTTACATTAGCAAAGAGAAATACAGCATTTTTATGACCAATACTGACCAGAAAGACACCAGTAATGAGAATGAAGGCATTCTCCTTCACTAGAATTGTGCACCTTCTGTAAAAGCCATCAGCTACTTCTGTCGTGTAATCACATGGGCAATAAATATTACATATTATACCAAATATATTTTAATGGCTTCTCTTTTCACTCAGCTGTAGAACAAAACCAACAAAGTAAGACAGTGTTTGTAAGTCACCATTTTTTTAATGTATGAAAACTAAGTTGAGGAAAAAAAGAAAATATTGGTATTGCATAATGTAATCCTTCCTTATTTTCCATAATTTTTCCTTTTAATAGACTAGTTTAAAGTTTGAATCATCACTGAATACTAATATTTTCTATTCACCATAATTCTTTTTGGTTACTGAGACTCCGTTGTTCACATTATACCGAAGTCTTACTGGTAAAGAAAGAGACACAGGGGACATGACATTGCTAGCTGTAGCTGTTAGTTGTCAGAATCTGAGTGCACTCTCCTGACCCTTAGAATTTAGGTAATGTTTATTCTTTTTTTTTTTAAGATTTTATTTATTTACTTGACAGAGAGAGAGACACAGCGAGAGAGGGAACACAAGCAGGGGGAGTGGGAGAGGGAGAAGCAGGCTTCCCGCCGAGCAGGGAGCCCGATGCAGGGCTCGATCCCAGGACCCTGGGATCATGACCTGAGCCGAAGACAGACGCTTAACGACTGAGCCACCCAGGCGCCCCTAGGTAATGTTTATTCTTACCCTTCATTATATATTGCCATTTGTTTTTGTTATTTTATGTTTGTATTATGGCCCAAACTAGACGGTAAGTTTCTTGAAGCTAAGGACCCTTTTCTGAATCACTTTTATAGTATGACTTCAGACTAGTTTGGCTTTAACTTCACGTGTTCACACAGAGTCTTGCGTCAGGTACTGTGCTAATGGTATCAATGACCCTTCTCTTTGCTATCAATCATATGTCCACAGAATTGTAGAACTCAAACTTACATCCCATATAATCAACATTTTTACTTCACAGACAAGAAAACCAAGACTTAGAGCCATTAAATATTTGGCCCAAAGTCAAACGGAGGATTCATAGCTTTCAAACATAGGAAAAGGGTTCATCTTATATTTGAGCAAACTCTGGCCCAGACACCTGCTATTTCTTGGCAGTCTGCCTTAAGAAGGATCATAACTGATGAATGGACATTTATGGTTTATTCAAATTAAGATAAATCTCACTCATCAGTTGGCATAAGGTAAATTAATTCCTAAGCATAAATTTTAGAAACCAAATGCTTTGGTGCAAGTAGGAAAGCAAGATCAGTAGCCTAAGTGAAGATGCCAAGTTTTCTAACAAAGTGTCTCTTTAAGGGCTTAGCAAACTACCTAAGGATCATTTAATTACTTTATTCACTCATGCATGGACATATGTGAACACAGCAATACATCTGGCAGCCTCCTTTCTAAAGAATTTAAAAAGAGTCATCAAATTCTCTAAAACATGGCTGTCAGATTTTCCAGGTTAGAGGAATTTGATTGAAATGGTATGTTTCAGAAATAATTACTTTTCCTTGGTATTGGATAAAAATGTTTGCTGAGTTAACTGATGTATAATTTAGTAAAAGGACTTTGGGTAAAAGCCTCTTGAACTGGAATGAATGGATGAATGAATGAATGAATGAATGAATGTGTTAGAACAAGATTAAAGGCAAAAGGAGGAGAATTATGATGGAAAGCAGGAATCCTGCTTTCTTTTTTCTAGGTGGTACAGGTTGCCCTGCGCCAAAGCCAAGAATTTTCTTAACATTCCACTGGATAAGGGAATTTAACTTGGAATTCCTTTCTTAATAGGTTTTCCAAGAGAAGTCAAAGGCATAAGAAGTTAGAGCAGAAATTAAGCTGTAAATTAATAGCACTTTCATGAAATAATACTATCTATATTTCTGCAACATGTATAGGAAATATTTATGCTCCACCTTTTTTTTTTTTTTGAAAATTTAAAGCTGTATCTTGATGTGAATTGAGATCAAATTCTCAAATCAGTTTCTTTGGACATTTTATTTTCAAAATTGTAACTTGATATCAGCATCAACAAATAACCTCTCAACACTGCATCCATCAGATAATTTGTTCTGATTTCCTTTCTGCAGAAAAAGAGAGCACTTGAGAATGGATTAAGCATTTCGTCAAACTTGTCAGGATAATAGAGAGCTGCATTTTTCTTTCCTAGTAAGGTGAGAAAATCTTTTCCTCTCAACCATATTCCTTTTTATTGAGATATGGTTTACATGTAATAAAAAATAGATTTTAAGTGTATAATCATCACACCTGTATAATCCATAATCCAGAAATTTCCCTCATACTCCTTTCCAGTTCAATCCCTTTTCCAAGAGGCAACCATCATTCTAATCATAAATTTGTTTCATTTATTTGGAACTTTATACCAATGGGATCATACAATTTATACTCTTTTTCTGTCTGGTTTCTTCCCAGTGTAATGTTTTCGTGATTCATGCATGTCATTGCCGGCATCAGAAATTTATTTTTGTTGTTGTTACTGAGTGGTATTCCAGTAAGTAAATTTGCCACAATTTGCTTATCCATTCTCATTTTTTTTAAGATTTTTTATTTATTTATTTGACAGAGAGAGACACAGCGAGAGAGGGAACACAAGCAGAGGGTGTGGGGGAGGGAGAAGCAGACTTTCCGCTGAGCAGGGAGCCCGATGCGGGTTTCGATTGCAGGACCCTGGGATCATGACCTGAGCTGAAGGCAGACGCTTAACGACTGAGCCACCCAGGCGCCCCTATCCATTCTCATTTTGATGGTCAATGGACTGTTTCCAGTTTGGGGAAATTATTTCTAAAAATCTACTATGAACATTGTTGTACAGAACTTTTTGCAAAAAAAAATGTTTTTATTTCTTTTAGGGTCATGATTACCTTTAAAACAGACTGCCAAACTGCTTCCCACCAACAACATATGAGGGTTTCAGTGGTTCTTCTTCCTCACCAACATATGATGTCAGCTTTCCTTATTTTTGCCATTCTATTAGGCGTGAAGTGGTATCTTGTGATTTTATTTGCATTTCTCTGTTGTGCCATTTGATGTACTTGTTGGCCATTTGTATTCTTTTGCTGATTTATGACTTCGCATGAGGTCTATTTTGGTGATAATTCCATAAATGATTAGGAAGAATCTACATTTTACAATGATTAGGTATAGTATTCTCTATAAATGTCAGTGAGGACATGTTGGTTGATAGTTGTTCTATCAAATCTACATTCTTACAGATTTTTTTTTGTCAACTTACATGTTCAATTACTTATGAGGTGATGTCAAATCTCTGATTATGATTGTAGATATGTCTATATTTTCCACTACTTCTGTTAGCATTTGCATCATATATTTGGGAGTTCTATTATTAAATACATATACCTTTAGGATTGTTATGTCTTTTTTTGGAATTGGCCATTTCATCATTATGAAATATCTCTCTTTATCTCTGCTAATACTCCTTATATTGAAGGTGACTTTTTTCTATCAGCTTGCTTTCTTTCCCCATCAGCTTGCTTGCTTGCTTGCTTGCTTTCCCCTTTCAGCTTTCTTATGCTTAGTATCTGTATGGAATATCTCTTTACTTCTTTATTTTTTTCAATATACTTTCATTCTTAAAGCAGTTTTATGTTCACAGCAAAATTGAGTAGAAGGTACAGAGGTTTCCATATACTCCCTGACTCCACAGGCACAGTCTTTCTCACTATCACCATCCTGCACCAGAGGATACATTTGTTACAATTGATGAACCTACATTAGTACATCAGTATCACCCAAAGTCCATGGTTTACATTAGAGTTTGCTCTTGGTGTTGAGAATTCTATGGGTTTGGACAGATGTGCAATGACACATTATTTAGAATAGTTTCACGGCCCTAAAATGTATTATTTAGAATAGAGCATTATTTAGAATAGTTTCACCGCCCTAAAAATCCTCGGTGTTCACCTATTCATCACAATCTTGCCCCCTAAACTCTGGCAACTGTATTGACATGCAGTTTTGGCTAGTATCCCACTATTTTCATCCAGGAAGCAGTGTAGGGAACACACATTTTGACTGCATGCAGATTACTTTGAGAATCGTTCTTTTGCTCCAGCATTGCAACAAGTCAACAATGCATCTTTTGAGGAGAAAAAGTTCCTCTTTACTATCTCTGGGCAGGACTGGTCAGACCTAACATTACCAAGGGAACCACCTGAGGGCTTTCCTCTACTCTCTAATGGCTGCTTGCTTCACAGAATTTTGTCTGCAATTAAGTGTATTCTGTCTAATTTAAGAACAGAATCTGATAAAGATTATGGTTCTAGTATAAAAGACAGAATTCTTTTTAGTTGCAAACACTTCTGAGCTGTATCATCTTTTACTCTCATTTTGTTTAGGTTTTCCAACTTGACCCTGGGCATTTGCTTAATCTCTTTATGTCTTAATATTTTAATTTTCTAAAGGAGCAACCAATTGCAAAAGCTTTTGAAAAAGGGTATATATTGTTTTCAATTATCTTTTCTAGAATATTTAAAAGTTAGCTGAACTATAATGAGTTGGATTGGCTTAATATCAGTGCCATAAAATTTAGTTAACCTCACAGTCACTAAATTTGATTTGTAAAAAGGGCATAATTCTACATAAAATGGTGTTTCATACTTCATTAGATTTGACTGATCTCAATCATGGTTATATATATGCTACAGATTAGCTTAAACAGGATTTCAACTTTTAGGTGATTCCAGCTTTATATTCCTTAGATTCTAGAATATCTTCATAATTACTTTTCTCCTGATAGATTGAAAATCATTGCACATTGAACAGATTAAATATTACTGTGCTTTTGAAGAGATTAGGTTCTCTCTAGGAGAGGAAAAATGGAGCCACTGAAATATGAAAGCTTATCACCCTGCCTGAAATGTGATCCCATCTCTGTGCATAGAAGAGTGTGATACACAGAACAGTTTAGTGATTGTGCTCCCAGTGACATTTTCTTGCATTTTGTCATGTTGGAAAATAGAATTTACATTATTTTTGAATACACATATAGTTTTGGTAAGTCTGATGTGGAGCGACCCTTGGAATTTACTTTCACATCAGATTTTGCTAGCTCAGAACTCAAGACCTGAGAAAGAAGCAACTGGTCAATGATGTGCCACAAACTTGAGGGAACCAAAGAGTTCTTTTAATTTTTTTTAAGAGTTATTTGTTTATTTTATTTTATTTTTTATTTTCTTAAAGATTTTATTTATTTATTTGACAGAGAGAGACACAGCGAGAGAGGGAACACAAGCAGGGGGAGTGGGTGGGGAGAAGCAGGCTTCCCACCAAGCAGGGAGCCCAATGTGGGGCTCGATCCCAGTACCCTGGGATCATGACAGAGCCGAAGGCAGATGCTCAATGACTGAGCCACCCAGGGACCCCAAGAGTTATTTGCTTATTTTAGAGAGAAACAGAGGCACAGAGAGAGTGCACGAGCAGAAGGGGCAGAAGGAGAGGGAAAGAGATTCTCAAGCAGACTCCACACTGAGCACAGAGCCCAACATGGGGCTCAATCTCATGACCCTGAGATCACGACCAAAACCAAGAGTAGGATGCTTAACCAACTGTGCCACCCAGGCACCGCTAAAGAGTTCTTTTTTTATAGCTACTACAATAGCTATGACTGGGTCACCATTTGCCTTTAGTGGCTTCACTGACCAGGATCTTAATAAAACTCTTTATATTCCTTTAGTAGGCTGTCCTGTCCTCTCTTTAAGAGTGATGAGTATCCCATTCATCTGTCGATGGACATCCTGGCTCTTTCCATAGTTTAGCTATTGTGGACATTGCTGCTATAAACAAGGGGGTGCACATACCCCTTCAGAGAGATGAATGGATAAAGAAGATGTGGTATATATATACAATGGAATATTATGCAGCCATCAAAAAATGAAATCTTGCCATTCACAACGACATGGATGGAACTGGAGGGTATTATGCTGAGCGAAATAAGTCAATCAGAGAAAGACAAGTATCATATGATCTCACTGATATAAGGAATTCTTAATCTTAGGAAACAAACTGAGGATTGCTGGAGTGGTGGGGGGTAGGAGGGATGGGGTGGCTGGGTGATGGACATTGGGGAGGGTATGTGCTATGGTGAGAGCTGTGAATTGTGTAAGACTGTTGAATCACAGACCTGTACCCCTGAAACAAACAATACGTTATATGTTAAAAAAAAAGAAGAAGATAGTAGGAAGGGAAAAATGAAGGGGCAGAAATCAGAGGGGGAGACAAACCATGAGAGAATATGGACTCTGAGAAACAAACTGAGGGTTCTAGAGGGGAGGGGGTGGGGGGTAGGGTTAGCCTGGTGATGGGTATTAAAGAGGGCATGTACTGAATGGAGCACTGGATGTTACACGCAAACAATGAATCATGGAACACTACATCAAAAACTAATGATGTAATGTATGGCGATTAACATAACCTAATAAACTTAAAAAAAAAAAAAGAGTGATGAGTATCCCAAAACGCATATTTGTAAGATTGATATATTTTCTCGTGTCAGTCCTTCTCAAACCCAGACTTTTAACACTCTTCTCAAAACCCAATAGAATAGCATTCTTAGGCTGAAGAGTTTTTAGGAGAAAAAGGGAGACTGTCAAATTAAGAACCTAATGATCACACCATTTTTTTATTCCTACATTCTCCTTTGAAGGCTTTATTCTTTCTATTCCTGCCCCCTTTCTTCCAATATAGGGACATAAACAAGCAAACCCACAGAACTGGTAGGAGTTTCAGAAACAAATAAATAGTCTAAAGCATAGAATAGTGCAACAAAGGCAGTTAATGGTTCACCAATACAAAATTTCCTTTTTTTCCATGGTAGCAGAATCTCTGATTTTTATCTGGGAACATGGCTACTCAGAACAAATATTTTCCCAGCCTTGCTTTCATCTAAATGTGGCTGTGTGACTACCTTCTGGTCAGTGAGAGGTATGTGGAAGTGTCATGTGGCAGCATCTGAGAACTTTCCTTAAAAGAAGCTAATGTGCACTTTTTGCTCTTTCTTCTTTATCTCTTACTGTCTTCTGGATGGAATGCAGATGTGATGGTTGGACCTGATGCATCCGAAAAAAAAAAAAAAAAAAACCTTTGTAATGGTACCTGTTTCCCTGAGGATCTCTCTTTTGAACTGTCTTCTTCTGGAATTCTACATAAAGAAAAATCAACTTTTACATCATTTTAACTACTGTTTCTTGGGTGCTTGTTACTTGCAGCCAAGCCTAACTCTAACTAGCATATTTAGTACTACTCATCTTTATTGGAAATATTTCTCCCAAAGGTATTTATTATAACAATTATGTCTTTCAATTATTGTAATTTGCAAGTAAAAGGTCAACAAATATTTGAAATGTCAATCTTTTTTGTCTTCACGCACCAAAAAGAAAATTTGTGCATTCTGTACTCCGAATGTATTTGTATATGAATTTTCATCTTTAAAATAATTTTGAGGGGCACCTGGGTGGCTCAGTAGCTTAAGCAACTGCCTTCAGCTCAGGTCATGATCCTGGAGTCCCGGGATTGAGTCCCACATCCGGCTCCCTGCTCAGCAGGGAGTCTGCTTCTCCCTCTGACCCTCACCCCTCTCATGCTCTCTCTTTCACATTTTCTCTCTCAGATAAATAAATAGAATCTTTAAAAAAATAAAGTAAAATAAAATGACACATAACTAATTCTTCCATTTTCTGAAATGTCACTATTGATTTCAGGATGAACCCACTGATATCAATGATCATTATGGCTCTAATAATACCTCACCCCAATTTTGTAGTCCAGTTTTGTGCCTGTATTATTTTTTGAAACATTCTAAAAACAATGGTGTGGTTTCCAATTCTATGTGTAAGGAGCTTAAAAGTCATCACTGCATCATAACAACAAGTAAAAAGCTGAACAGACTGAAAAGTCAACAACTCTTCTTAAATCTGTAGGAGATGTGAAGACACAGGACAAACTGCTGCTCCTGATATTGAAGAGAAAGACAAGTAAATACAGGGAGTCACAGCTTAACAGGACAGAGGCACCAGAGATCATTGTATCAGTGCCAGGGTAGAAAAACCTGAACTGTAATTGATACATTGCTGAGGACTCGATGTGGACAACTCTAAGAGTTAAAAACTCCAGGGGGCCCTAGTCATAGGGAGAGCCACACAATATTATGTGATTTACCCCAAGGAGTTTGAATGGGTTCCCACAGTAAATATCAGAGAAAAATCCCCTTGAGCTTCTGGCAGAGGGAGAGGAAAAGGGACCGTTTTGAAATATGCCACAGTATTCTGTTTTGGTTAAAAAGTCTGTCTTCATGAGAAACTAGCTAACCAGAGCCTAACCTGCTGGGTATGATCAGAGTCGAGTAGAACTGGGGGAAGGGAAATACCTAACTTCAGCCCACTATAGACCCTCTAGCCATTCCTTTACAACTGAGATGGGAGGGGAAAAAAACTGAAAAACATGTGAAGTTCATAGTCTAGAGGCATAGGTCACTAAAAGACTGAGAGCTAATCATAGGACTATAGAACACTTCTCTCTCCCCACATTTCAACACCACATTACAAAGGTCTATTACAGAAACTCTTTTGACATCATGGCTGTCAAGAAAAAAATTACAGGGCAAATCAAAGTCAAAGAACACAATTTGAAGAGACAGAGCAAGCATCAGAACCATCTTTATTGGATGGCTGGGATGCTGGAATCATCAGACTAGGAACTGAAAACAACTGAAATTAATATGCTAAAGACTCTAATGGATAAAGTAGAAGGCATGCCAGAACAAATGAGCAAGATAAGGAGAAAAATGGAAATCATAAGAAGGCACCAGAAAGAAATGCTAAAGATAAAAGACACTGCAACAGAAATGTAGAATGATGCTGATGGGCTTATCAGTAGATGGGACATGGCTGAGGGAAGAATCTCTGAGTTTGAGGATATCCCAACAGAAACCTCCAAAACTGAAAAGCAAGGAGAACAAAGACTAAAAAAAGAAAAATAGAACAGAACACCCAAGGCCTGTGGTACAACTACAAAAGGTGTAACATATGCATAATGGAAATAGTAGAAAGAGAAGAAAGAGAGAAAGGAACAAAGGAAATATTTGAAAGATAATGACTGAGAATTCTCCCAAATTAATGTTAGACAACAAACCATGGATCCAAGTAGACCAGAGAACACGAGGCAGGATAAACGACGAAAAACTACATACAGCCAAGTCATTTTCAAACTACAGAAAATCAAAGATAAAGAAAAAATCCTGAGAGAAGCTAGAGGAAAAAACACTTTACCCACAACAGAACAAAGATAAAAATTGCATTCAACTTCTTCTCAAAACCCAAGCAAAAGAGTGGGGTGGAATATTCAACATGTTGAGAGAAAAAAAATCACCAACTTAGAATTTTGCATCCAGTGAACTTATCTTTCAAAAGTGAAGGAGAAATACTTTCTTAGACAAACAAAATTTGAGGGAATTTGTTGCCAGTAGACTTGCCTTACAAGATATAGTAAAAGATGTTCTTTAGAGAGAAGGGAAATAATATAGGTCAGAAACTTGGTTATGTATAAAGAAAGGAAGAGCAGCAAAGAAGGAATAAATGAAGGTAAAATAAAAACTTGTTTTTCTCATTCTTAATTGATCTAACAGATAATAGTTTGTTCAAACTAATAAAAGCAGCAACGTATTCAATTATGTATGCTTAGGAATACGCCATATGTCTGTGTATATATGTAAGCAGAGAAATACATAGATATAATCTAATAAAATACATACAAGATCTATATGGGAAAACTATAAAACTGATGAATAAAATCAATATACTAAATAAATGGAGAGATATTTTATGTCCATGGATAGGTAGACCCAGTATCATCAAGATGTCTGTTCTTCCCAGTTTTATCTATAGATTTAATGCTGTCCCAATCAAAATCTCAGCAAGTAATTTTATGGATATCAACAGACTCATCCTAAAGTTAATATGGAGAGGCAAAAGACCATTTCAGTTTCCATGAGTTTGACTTGACTTTTTTTATTTTTCAGACTCCAAAAATAAGTGATACTATGCAGTCAGTATTTGTCTTTTTCTGTCTGGCTTATTTTACTTAGCATAATGCCCTCCAGGTTCATCTATGTTGTTATAAAGAGCAGAACTCCCTTATTTTTTTAAGGCTGAATAATATCCTAAGTTTTCTTTATCCACTCATCCATCAGTAGACACTTAAGTTGTTTTCATACTTTAGCTATTGTGAATAATGCTGCAATGAACATGGGAGTATAGATATCCTTTCAAGATAATGATTTTGTTTCCCTTGGCTTTATACCCAGATGTGGGATTGCTGGGTCATATGGTAGTTCTATTTTTAATTTCCTGAAAACACATCATATTGTTTTCCATAATGACTGCACCACTTTACATTCCCACCAACAGTGTACAAGGGTTCCTCTTTCTCCACATCCTCAGTAGCATTTGTTATCTCTTGACTTTGGTAATAGATATCCTACCAGGTGTGAATTGATGTCTCATTGTGATTTTGATTTGCATTTCCCTGATGATTAGTGATATTGGCTCTTTTTTTTGTGCATCCCTTGACCATTTGAATGTCTTCTTTGGAAAAATATCTACTGTTTAATTGAATGGTTTGTTTTACTATTGAGTTGTGTGAGTTAGTTACATATTTTGTATTAATCCCATACCAAATATATGATATAAAGATATTTTCTTCCTTCTATAACTTGTTTTTTAATTTTGTTGGTTTTATTTGCTGTGCAAAAACTTTTTACTTTGATGTCGTCCCACTTGTTTATTTTTGCGTTTATAGACTTTGCTTTTGGTGTCAAATCCAAAAAATCATAGCCAGAACCAATGTCAAGGATCTTACCCCTTGTTCTCTCCTGGGAGTTTAAAGGTTTCAGGTCTAATGTTCAAGTCTTTATTTTAAGTTGATTTTTGTGTATAGTGTAAGGTAAGGGTTCAGTTTCATTTGGCTTTTCCCAAAATTATTTATTGAAATTATTACCCTTTCTTCATTGTATATTCTTGCTTTCTTTCTCAAAAATTAATTGACCATATATGCATGGGTTTATTTCTGAACTTTCTATTCTGTTCCATTGATCCATGTGTCTGGTTTTATACCAATACCATACTGTTTTGATTACTGTAGCTTTGTAACATAGTTTTAAATCAGAAAGTGTGATGCCTCCAGCTTTGTTCTTCTTTGTCAAGATTGCCTTGGCTATTCAGTATCTTTTGTGATTTTTAGAATTTTTTATTCAATTTCTGTGACAAATGCCATTTGAATTTCCATAGGGATTTCATTGAATCTGTAGATTGCTTTGGGTAGTATGGAAATTTGAACAATATTAATTTTTCTAATCCATAAGCACAAAATATCTTTTCATTTATTTGTGTCTTCTTCATGTTCTTTTATCAATATTTTATAGTTTTCAGTGAAAAGATCTTTCAACTCCTTGGTTAAATTTATCCTGAAGCATTTTATTAAATCTTTTGATGCTATTGTAAATGTAATTGTTTTTCCACTTTCTCTTTCTAGTAGTCTGTTGTTAGCATATAGAAACATAACTGATTTTTATATACTGATTTTGTATCCTGCAACTTTACTCATTTATTAGTTCTAACAGTTTTTCAGTGGAGCTTTTAGAGTTTTTCTATATATATAGTATCATGTCATCTACAAATAGTGACAGTTTTCCTTTTTTTCTGATTTGGATGCCTTTTATTTCTTTTTCTTGCTTAGTTGTTCTGGCTAAGACCTTCTGTACTATGTTGAATAAAAGTTATGAGAGCAGGTAATCATGTCTCATTCTCGATCTTAGAGGGAAAGCTCTCAGTTTTTCATCATTGAGTATGATGCTATCTCTGGAACTATCATATATGGCCTTTATTATGTTGAGATACTTCCTTCTACATCCATTTGCTTAGAGTTTTTACCATGAAAGGATGTTGAGTTTTGCCCAGTGCTTTTTCTGCATCTATTGAGATGATCATATGATTTTTATCTTTCATTCTATTCATGCGGTATATTACATTGATTTGCAGATGTTGAACCATTAAACAATAGAATATTATTCAGCACTAAAAAGACATAAGTTACCAATCCATAAAAGGCATGGAGAAACTTTAAATGCATATTACGATGTGAAAGAAGTCAATCTGAGAAGGCTATGTACTGTGTGATTCCAACTATATGACATCCTGGAAAGGGCAAAATTGTAGAGACAGTAAAAAGATCAGAGGTTGCCTGGGGTTGGAGAAAGTGGGGAGGAATGATTAGGCAGAACACAGAGGATTTTTAAGGGAGTGAAAATACTCTGTATGATACTATAATGATGGACACATGAATTATAAATTTGTCTAAACACACAGAACATACAATACTAAGAATGAGCCCTATGGTAAACTATGAAATGTGGGTTATTGTGATATGTCAATGTAGGTTCATCAGTTATAACAGAATACCTGTTGGTGAGGGAGGTTGATAAAAAGGAAGGCAATGTATGTGTTGAGGCAGAGGGTACATGGGAAATACATATGCTTTTTTGCGTTTTTTTGCGGCAAATCTAACACTTCTCCAAAAAAATTCAGTTTTTAAAAAATGATGGTGAGAATGAATGTAGTTTAGAGTGAGTAGAAGGTTGTAGAACAAGCCATTCTGTTTATGTGTCTCTGCCTGATGTAACATTTTTACCCAGATGGTATCTGGTTAAAGGTTATGGATAAAGATAAATGTAGAGCTTAAAACATCAATTAGTAGGTATTAGTGATGTAGAGAAGAATTATAGTCAAGGTCAACAAGCTGTCAGAAGGCAAAAAATCAAGGTGAAGTTTGGAAGGGATGTATAGGCTGGCAGCAGACCTGCCCCCTTTTCTCCTTTTTCAAAACAGGACCCTGGTTATGGTCCCCAACCCCTATGGACATCTTAGCATAATAAAAGTGGTTTTCTTTAAAGTCCAAATTCTTAATCTGTCATGACTAATCCTTTATGATATGATTACTGCCTGTTTTCCCACCATTTTCTCCTCTGAGCAACCACATGCAGGCTATGTACCCTCTAAATACACCAAGCTCTTTCCCATCTTGAGTCCTTGTATATATTGTTCCTTCAGCCTTGGATGCTCCTCTCCTCCTTTTCTTCTGAGTAGACACTCTCAAATCACAGCTCAAACAACATCTTGTGGATGAATACTTCCTAGAGTTTCCCTTCTCATGCCCTCCCCAGGCAAAGGAAAAAAACTACCTTCTCTGTATGCCCAGAGCACTTAGTATATATCTCTATTATAACATCACATTTTATTGTGATTAAGTATGGGTTTAGCTTTCTCTCCCACTATACTGTGAATTCTTTGGAAGCAGAACTTGTCTTATTCTAATACCCACTATGTTTTCAAGTATTATCTCTGTGGGCCCCATTGCTACAGAACATGAAACATGACCCACTGGCAGAAACTTAACCACAGCAACCACATCATTTAATATTGCATTCCTTAAACAATCTGATTCTGAGCAGAAAATATTTGAAGAGGGGCGCCTGGGTGGCTCAGTTCGTTAAGCGACTGCCTTCGGCTCAGGTCATGATCCTGGAGTCCCGGGATCGAGTCCCGCATCGGGCTCCCTGCTCAGCGGGGAGTCTGCTTCTCCCTCTGACCTTCCTCCTTCTCATGCTCTCTGTCTCTCATTCTCTCTCTCTCAAATAAATAAATAAAATCTTTAAAAAAAAGAAAATATTTGAAGAGTAGGCCAGAGGATCTGGAAATGCTCTCTCAGAAGTATGTTGGCTCTTCCTAGGGTACAACATCACAAATCAGAGGGTCCTGCTAGGGTTGGATATGACCAGATTTTTACCTCATATATTTTGTTCCACAGGCAAAAGTGTATAGGGGGGAAATGTTTGTGAATAGATGTATTTCAGTATTCATAGCATCTCCTAGATGTAACTACCTGGGTATCCCCAAGTTCTTCACCTTCAGTGGTCATTTTTTCTTTAATACTCAAATAAAGTGACCCAAAATCCCCTCTCTCTCCCCCATATCTTTAAGGATATTTGGGTGCCTGATGTTTTTCCTGATTAATTTTGATTCTAATTTCTCATATGGAATTTGGATCTCTGATCTAAAACTCATCTTCTGTATCCCTTGTTCTCCCTCCTTTAACCCCACAACCGCTTCTTTTGTTGGTATGACCCAGAGCTTTTCATTTCTCTAGTGAACCACTAGTATAGACTTGTGTGTAAACTGGTTTTTACTAAGTTTAAGGGAAATAGTATAGCATATTCCAAGCAATAATTTAAAAATTAACATTAGACAACACTGTCATAAAATGTCAGCATCCTTTCCTGCCAAAGGAATTCCTTACTAGCTAGAATTTCCTAGTCCAAAGCTTGTCTTCTTTTCTGGTTTCCATTTCTCCCACCAAGATATTCCAGCTGCCAGCTCACAGTTTTCCAATATATTTTGAACAGAGGAATTTAACTGTCTCTACACTCATTTAACCTCCAATATGTTTTCAGTCTACTTTTGCATCTCCAGAAACTATTAGGAAACTCTAATAAACAAAGAATGATCATCTGTAGCCTTCAGCAGCCCAAAAAAAACAGAAGAAATATTGAAATTTCAGTTTCTATTACAGTACCATTAAATTTGAATGCAGGACTCCTTCCCTACAAGTATGAAAAAGAGAAAAAGATTTTTCTCCTCTTATACAAAGTAAGTCCCCAGAGGTCATGATTCACAGACACATACAGACACACAGACACACAGACACACACACACACACACTTTACTGAACTATTTGGTCAAGTTCTTGCATACGTGTTTTCTGAATGTTTGATAAAGTGATTCAAAATCCACTTTCTAGTCACATTTAACAAAGAGATTGTCTCAGACTGGATGGAGGGTTTTCTCAGCCAGGAGGCTGAGAATTTCCATTGGTTTTTTAGGAAAGGTGTATACACCAAGCCATTCATGAAGATATAAAAAAGCCATCTCTTTGTGGGGGCTTTTCAACAGCCTTGAGAATATTGTATGCACTCTCAAAGGTTCAGACCCAGAGCACACTAAATTTGAGCACAAAGGCGATATTGTGCCCTGCTTTTTTCTGCTAAAATGGTAGACTTGTCTGAGCACCAAGGTACTACCAGACAAGCCTGCTCCATTTGGCTG
The DNA here is from genome assembly GCF_002201575.2 of Neomonachus schauinslandi. Taxonomy (NCBI): domain Eukaryota; kingdom Metazoa; phylum Chordata; class Mammalia; order Carnivora; family Phocidae; genus Neomonachus; species Neomonachus schauinslandi. The sequence continues at coordinate 123,359,720 of NC_058405.1, forward strand.
CTTCTGTTGGAGAAACATGATGAGTATTATCTGACTCCTTGTTCCCATTATCATCGTCTACACAGTACAAGGAAAATGCAATCAAAGAGAAAAATGATGTTTTTGTGAACCTCAACATCTTAATAACACAGCTGATTTGACTGGTGTACTGGCAAGAACGTAGCTAGGTTAACACAGAACACTAATAAAGACATGCCTGAGGCCTCTCTCCCTTGATAAGCCTGTGTCTAACACATAAACATCAGCTATTTATCTAACACATGTGAGCCAGTGTTATAAAGAAGAGCAAGTAAGTGCATATGTACTAATACAAACCTTGTTATTATCAAATAGAAAAACAAGCCAATGAGCAAATAACAGGGTAGGGAATGACATACTCTCACAGGCTGTTGCAGAAGTATCATCTACAAATTAATAAGTTACACTGAAGCAGGAAGTGAGGAAAAAGTGGAGGAAAGGAACATATATTAACCCAACCATTGTTTCTCATTCATGCAGCACTATGGAACTTAAAACACAATCACTATAATGTAAATCATTTCATTTAACCCATGCTATCTTCAATTCACATTTGAGGAAACTAAGATTCAGAGAAGTTAGGTAACATGACCAAGAGCACATACCTGCCAAGGGATGGAGTATGGACTCAGACAGGTGTTATGACCCCTGTCTAGATTTTCTCCCATTGACCTAAGTTGCCTCTGAAACCAGGGTCACCCTGCACATAATACAGAAAATAACATTGTTGTCATCTCATCCAAAGCCAGCAGTTTCCAGAAACCTCTGTGCTAAACTGTATGTTCAGCTTTTGGGTAAACTTCCCATCATTTTTTATATTTTTGTAGATACTTACAAATCATTATAGGTATTGGAAGATTTTGAATAAAAATTATGGTTTCAAGGAAGGTAAGTATTCATTGACTTAGAGCTAAGTTAGAATCACCCTAGGTAAAGTCATACTTCAAATATAAGGTCATGCTAGAAAACAGTCATCTCCTTGGCTGTGAGGCTTCTGAAGGAAATGAAAGACACACTAGCGACAGGAGGTGCAGCCCTTATCAGAGTATAAGGCTTGTGAATAAACAGGAAAGAAATTGTCCTTTTTTGCACATGAATCTAGGAACACTTGAAGCTCTTCTATATGTGGATAAAGTGGGAGGAGAAAAAAAATTCAGTTGTCTTCCTCAATCTCATCTTTTAGATGCAATTTTTGCAAAAGCAGCCATTTCATAGATTATGTTCCTTGAACTTTGCATATATTCGGGATGAGGATATTTTATTGCATAATTCTAGTTATTTAAATATAGTTCCATGGGGGAAAAAATAGTTCTCTGAAATTCAGAATCAATATGGCAAGAAAGGGTGCCTGGGTGGCTCAGTCGTTAAATGTCTGCCTTCGGCTCAGGTCATGATCCCAGGGTCCTGGGATGGAGCCACAGATCAGGCTCCCTGCTCAGCGGGAAGCCTGCCTCTCTCTCTCCCACTCCCCCTGCTTGTGTTCCCTCTCTCACTGTGTCTCTCTCTGTGTCAAATAAATAAATAACATCTTTTAAAACAACAACAATAATATGGCAAGAAAATTTTCTCTGTTATTCTCTTCTGGGCACAGTTATTTTAAAATAAGTTAGAGGTACCTGGGTGCCAACAGTTGGCTAAACATCTGACTCTTGATCTCAACTCAGGTCTTGATTATAGGGTCATGAGTTCAAGCCCTGCACTGAGCTCCACACTGGGCATAGAGCTTACTTTTAAAAAAATTAATAGGTAACTATTAATGGATGCAAATTTTAAAATCATTTAAGAGGTCAGGGTGAATGTAGACTGTGGCAAAAGAATCTAACTGTATTACAGGGGCACCTGGGTGGCACAGTCGGGGTTAAACATTCAACTCTTGTTTCCACTCAGGTCATGGGATCAAGCCCTGTGTTAGGTTCCATGCTCAGTGCAGAGTCTGCTTGAAATTCTCTTTCTCTCTCCTTCAGCCCCCCCCTCTTGTGTTCTCTCTCTCTCTAAAATTAATTAATTAATTAAGTTAAATGTGGCAGGGTGGGGCTTTTTATCTATTCTCTTTTAGCTTTGAGCATTCTAGCCCACAGCAATGATGCAGTAGGGATGGGTGGGCTTGGGGGAAGAGACACAGCAAGAGAGAGGGAGTGAGAGAGAGGGAGAAGAAGTGAGGAGAGGAGAGATTAGGGCAAAGGGGGACTTGCTGACTTGACCACAGGTGCAGATTAAAACTGAATACCCCCTGAAAGGAAGAAGCACATGGGGTTTCTGGTATTTGTGTGATGAAAAGACTACTTGAGGCTAATAGGAAGAACTGTTCTTAACCACTGTATGGACTCAGAATATATTCATTGCCAGCCCCGATGAAGGCATTCTCTCTGGTGATGGACTGAGCTGATGCATTTTCCAAGTCTTTGTTCAGTGTGACAGCAGAATTATGAATATGATGTTTGCACTGTTTTTAATTTATTAAACATTTATCTTCAAAGAGGTATTTAAATCCAATAGGTTGATCATCATAGTGAAATGGTAAGTACTTGGACTCTGGAGGTAAAGTACCTGCCCATATGGTAATGTATCTATTTCTCTCCCTTCCCTAGAAGTTAAACCAATGTTGGATGGCCTCAAAAAACTCACTAAATATGTGCTTAGATCATGCAATAGCAGGAGCAAAATTCTTGGCCAGACTCAGGTATTTGATATATTTTTAAAAGCATAAAGGCCAATAGACACATGAAAAGATGCTTAACATCACTAATTACTAGAGAAATGAATATCAAACCACAATGAGATACTACAGATCCCATGAACATAAAAAGATAATGAAAAATACTATGAACAATTCTATATTCTCAAATTTGATAACTTAAATGAGATGGACAAATTCTTTGAAAGACACAATCTGCCAAAACTCACACAAGAAGAAATAAACAATCTGAATAGGCCTGTCTTTATTAAAGAAATTGAATCAATAATTGACAGCCTTCTAACAGAAATCCTCAGGCACAGATGGGTTCATTGGTGAATACCACCAAACATTTAATGAATAAATTATACCAGTTCTTTACAATCTCTTTCAGAGGATAAAGCAAAAGGAAGACTTCCTAAATCATTCTATAAGGCTGGAATTACCTTAATACCAAAACCAGACAAAGCCATTACAAGAAAACTACAAACCTACATCTCTCATGAACATACATGCAAAAATCCTCAAAAATGTTAGCAAACCAAAATCAGAATCCTATACCACAACCAGGTGGGATTTATTCTAGGTATGCAAGGCTAATTAAACATTCAAAAAGCAGCTAACAATCAACCCATCATACCAACAGACTAAAGAAGAAAAATCTTATGATAATATCAATAGGTACAGAAAAACATTTGACAAAATCCAACACCCATTCATTTTTAAAAGTCTCAGTAAACTATATAAAATGGAACTTCATCAACTTGATAAAGAATACATATGAAAAACCTACAGTTAACGTAATTCTTGATGGCAGGAAACTTTAGCTTTCCCACTAAGATCAGGTATGAGGTAAGGATGTCCCCTCTCACCACTTTTCAACATTAAACTGGAAGTTCTTGCTAATGCAATAAAACAAAAAAGTAAATAAAAGGCATACAGAATTGGAAAGAAGAAATAAAACTGTCTTTGTTCACATATAACATGATTATGTAGAAAATCTGAAAGAGTCAACAAAAAAATCTTCTGGAACTAATAAGTGATTATAGCAAGGTTGCAGATTACAAAGCTAATATAAAAAAGTCAATAACTTTCTTATAATCAGTAATGAACAAGTGGAATTTGAAATTAAAAACACAATACCATTTACATTAGCACTCCAAAATTAAATACTTACATATAAATCTAACAAAAAATGTACAAGATCTGTGTGAGGGAAATTATAAAACTCTGATGAATGAAATAAAAAAGTAACTAAATAGATGGAGAGATATTTCACAGAGGACTTTTAGGGCAGTGAAATGATTCTATATGGTACCATAATGGTGAATACATGAGATCATACACTTGTCAAAACCCAAAATATACAGTTCCAAGAGTGAAATTTTGGAAGGTAAACTATGGACTTTGGGTGATACTGATGTGCTGGTGTAGGTTCATCAATTATAATAAATGTACCCTCTAGTGAGGGATGTTAATAGTGGGGGAGGCTAGGGGCGCCTGGGTGGCTCAGTTGGTTAAGCGACTGCCTTCGGCTCAGGTCATGATCCTGGAGTCCCGGGATCGAGTCCCGCATCGGGCTCCCTGCTCAGCGGGGAGTCTGCTTCTCCCTCTGACCCTCCTCCCTCTCATGCTCTCTGTCTCTCATTCTCTCTCTCTCAAATAAATAAATAAAATCTTTAAAAAAAAAAAATAGTGGGGGAGGCTATGCATGTGTGGGAGCAGGAGATGTATGGGAACTTTCTGTGCTTTTTGCTCATTTTTGCTTTGAATTTAAAACTGCTCTAAAAAAATAGTCTATAAAAACCCACACTCAATGAGATACCACTTCACATCCATTGGGATGGCTATTATAAAAAGATAGAAAATAGCAAGTGTTAATAACAATTTAGAGAAACTTGAACACACATTACTTATGGGAATGTAAAATGGTGTAGCCACTATGGAAAATGGTATGGTGGTTCCTCAAAAAATTGAACATAGAATTACCATAGTATCCAGCAATTCTACCTCTGGGTATGTACCCAAAAGTATTGAAAGCAGGTACTTGAATAGATATTTATACACCGATGTTCATAGCAGCATTATTCATAATACCTAGAGCTGAAAACAACCCAAATGTCTACCAAGGGATGAATGGACAAAGAAAATGTGATATATATACTACTATTATGCCTTAAAAGGGAGGGAAATTCTTCCTTTCACATTCAACGACATGAATGAGCCTTGAAGATACTATGCTAAGTGAAATAAGCCAGCCAACAGAAGGACATATGATTCCACTTATATGAAGATATGAACTATCTAGAGTAGTGAAGTGATACAGATAGAAAGTGAAATGGTGATTGCCAAAGGCTGTGGGAAAGGGAAAACAGGGAGTTTGTGTTTAATGGGGACAAAGTGTTGTTGGAGAAGATGAAAAAGTTCTCGAGATGGATGATGTTGATGGTTGGACAACAATGAGTATACTTAATGTCGCAGAACTGTGCACTTAAAAATTGTCAAAAGGATTAATTTTTGTGATGTATATTTTACCACAATAAAAAGCATTAAAGTAGTTATCATGATAAAGAAATCAGAAATTTGTTGGACTTCCTGGCACTTATTTTATATTGTGGTATTGCTTTTATTTTGATTTATATATGGATGGGTGGGGCACCAAATATTTTCTGGACTTAGGATTTTAAAGATTTTAGTTTGGACCCGAATAAATCACAGATTTCTGCTGTACACAAAAATGCAAACAGGTTATCCAGAATTATTAGCCCTGGGTTGTGTGGGAACTTCTGTCTCTCACTTACTCACAGTAAGTGAAGGTAGCATCTACATATCCATGGAGATTTTTTCCAACATTTGTAGTTTAAGAACAGTGTCACACTTGTATCAGGACACACACTGTACTGCTTTCTCAGCTCACAAAGATATCATGAGAGAGAATGCTTGGTGTCAGAGCATATGGTGAACATACCTGGTGGAGAGAAGTTCAGGAAAACAGACTGAAGCTATGCCCAACAGAGTATTTCATACAGAAATGCAAATATTCAATTGACTTTATAATTCACTTGTGATTCCAACTAATATTTATTGAGCTTCAAGTAACCAGGAATAAAACAGTGAAAAAGATGCAGTCCCAATTCAAGTCCACAGTCCAGGAGGGAAGAGTGTCCTTTGGGAAGTATCTGTATCTCCATGCAAAAGCAGGAGCCCCCTCTCCTAATTCCAGCATGACTATTAAGTGATTATTACCTCCCTTCCAATCCATGTGGATCTTCATGGATTTTCATTTGTAACTGCTGTCATTTAAAAGAAATTTATTAGTTTTTTAAAACAATTTTTTAAAGATTTTGTTTATTTATTTGAGAGAGAGAAAGAGAGCACTAGTTGGGGTGGAGGGGCAGAGAGAGAGGGAGAAACGGATTCCCCGCTGAGCAAGGAGCCCAATGCAGGGCTCTATCTTAGGACCCTGAGATCATGACAAGAGCCAAAGGCAAATGCTTAACTGACTGAGCCACCCAGGTGCTCCAGAAACTTATTAGTTTTAACCAAAAGTGTACTTGGGATAATAAGAACACTGTCCCTTTCCATTGTAGTTTAGTGTCCACTTGTTTGCCATGAAGGGAGCCCCAGTCTGTCCAGGTTGAATCTCTGACCACTGGGGTAAGGCTGGAAGAGAGAAACAGGCTCAAAAAACCTTTTCACCCTCTCCCCTACCTCTTCACCTGAATCACAAATACTTATTCACCTCCAGGTCTCAGATTAGCTGTCACTTTCTCCAAAAAAACCCACTGTGATCTAGAACTGTCAAATGCAAGAAATAAATGTCGGTGAGGATGTGGAGAAAAAGGAACTTTCATGCACTACTGGTGGGAATATAAATTGGTGCAACCACTGTGGAAAACAGTATAAAGGTTCTTCAAAAAATTAAAAATAGAACTACCATACGATCCAGTAATCCCACTACTGGATATTTACCCAAAGAATACGAAAACACTAATTCAAAGGGATAAATGCACCTCTATGTATATAGCAGCATTATTTACAATAACCAAGATATGAAAGCAACCCAAGTATCCATCAATCGATAAATGGCTGAAGAAGATGTATATATAAACAATGGAATATTGTTTAGCCATAAAAAAGAATGAGATCTTGCCATTTGAAACAACATGGATGGACCTAAAGTGTATTATGCTAAGTGAAATAAGTCAGAAAAAGACAAATACCATATGATTTCACTTATATGTAGAATCTAAAGAACAAAACAAATGAACAAACAAACAAACAAACCAAAGACAGACTCTTAAATACAGAGAACAAAATGGTGGTTGCCAGAAGGAGGTGGGTGAGGAGATGAGAAATAGATAAAGGGTATTAAGAGGTACAAATTTCCATTATAAAATAAATAAGTCACAATGATGAAAAGTAAACATGGAGGGCACGTGGGTGGCTCAGTCTGTTAGGCAACTAACTCTTGATTTCAGCTCAGGTCATGATGATCTCTGGGTTGTGAGATCAAGCCCCATGATTCTCTCTCTGCCCATCCCCTGCCTTTCTCTCACTCTCTCCCTCTTTAAAAAAAAAAAGTACAGCATGAGGCATATAGTCAATAATATTGTAATAATGTTGAATGGTGACAGATAGTGACTACACTTATCATGGTGAGCACTGAGTAATGTACAGAATTATTGAATCAATATGTTGTACACCTGAAACTATTACAACGTTCTATGTTAATTATACTTCAATAAAAAGAAAGAAAGGAAGAAAGGAAGGAAGGAAGAAGGAAGGAAGGAAGGGAAGAAGGAAAGAAAGAGCGAGCTGTGTCAAATGCCCCTTCCAGGAGCTCTCACAGCACCTTGCACTTCACCTAATGCACATAAACTTCCATGGTGATGAGACTCACTGGGGCATTTATTAAGCACTCAGGCTCTTAAAAATCTCCTCTAGAGATTCAGATTCAGTGAGTTTATAATGGGACTTAGGAATTTATATCTAACGTGATTTTTATTATCAGGGAAAAATTGCAGTACATTATAATTTCTTTTCTGTGTGTGTGTGTGTGTGTGTCTGTGTCTGTGTCTGTGTCTGTCTGTCTGTCTCCGAGGGCAGGGACTGTTCTTGTTTTTTTATCACCCTTTTCCTACACGTGGTACATTGTAGGCATTAATATGTATTTCTTGAATGAATTAAAATCAGCCCTGCTACACAACCATTGGCTGAGATAAGCATGTGATCCTATCGCCAACACAAGAGGTTGTGAAGTCACCCACTGAAACATTAGTTGGATACCATTACAGCACAGTCTGATAGGGATATGCTTAATACTGATGGTAACTAATGGTCTGAAATTGGAAGGCCAGTGTAGCAGAAATCCTTGGTTCTATAAAAGGTGCATTTGAATCAAGAAGAGAAGAATTACAGGCTGGGAGCTTATTAGAATTGGTCTCTTCTTCCCTGGAGCTTTGCAACAGCCTTCTAACTGGATGATCTCCATTACCTTCATTGCTGCCAAGGTATTTGCACAACAACAAATCACATCATGCAACCTCTACATTTAAAATAAATGACTAATTTATCCTTTAGTATGTCACTTATTTTCTCTGAACTCTATATTTTTTTACCCATAAAATGGTTATTTAAAACCCACCTCACAGAATAGTTGGGAAGATTAAGAAATGGTGTATATAGCAATAAGTGGTCAGCAATGCTCAAATGGGAACATTTTCATTTGGGCTCAGCGTCATCTTAGACTGTCTCTGTCTTTGTGTGGGCAATGATGACTTCCTGATGGTGTTTGGCATCCTTCCTTCCTTGTATCTTTGTCCCTCTTCTCTCACTCTCCTTGGTTTTATTAAAGGAAGGTGAAGGGTCAGATCTAAGTTTGAGTATGAAGGTAAGGTTCTAGGGCTCAGAATGAGGACAACAACCCACCTAGGGTATGGGCAGTTGGATCATGAGATGTAAACTGGTTCGGAAACAATACAAACTCATGACACACCTGTTGACAATCTTCACCAGCCATGGTACACGGTTTGGGAAAGTGGCATAGTGCATCAGGCAAGGTTTTCAGTTGTAAACAGCAGAACTCACTGTAGCTAGTTTAAGCAGAAATGGAATTTATTAAAACTCACTGAAACTCCAGGAGGGCAACACTCAGGCTTAAAGAATACAATTAGGAATGATAGTCAAGCTATGCTAAAGGATTACTCTAGCAAAGATCCCACTCTTTCTGCCACTGGGAGATCACATTGTTTATACCCTGGATACCAGACACTGGATGACAGAAGCTCTTCCCTTGAAGATGCCTCCTTGACCACTTTATCAAAACAGATTCTGGTTAGTCCCTGAAGACTCACACTGTTCATCAAATTAAAGTCTTAGTGCATGCATCTAATTGGCAGTAACTTCACCCTGGCTGAAAGGGAGACTGAAAAAGTAAAACCTGTCTCCTAACTTGGGGAAATGAGAAACATAATACGGAAAATTCCAAAGCATATAAGGACTCTGGATGGACATAAACATGATAGAATTCTCCTTTGTAGACAGTGTTGGAATTACAGACAAGTTCAAAATCCAGCTTGGTTACTTATGCACTATGTAAGCTAAAGAAAGTTACTTTCTCTGAGCCTTTATTTTTCATCTGGAAAATGATACTAACACCTACTATATCACAAGGCATTGTCTACTATGCTCTGAACCTACATATGTATTCTCAGCTCATCTTCAAATAAAACCTTTTATAAAATATAGTTCCTGTTTATTTGCTGAAAGGACCCCAGAAATAAGCACACCCCAGTGTCCAGGCTTCAGTTTCTAAATATCATTTCCCTCAGAAAGTATCCAAGACCTTGGAGAAAGAGGTCAGAGGCAAGATATAAATGATCCTGGGATATCTTTCGCTAGAAAATAAAGAGGTGCTAACATATTAGTGGGAACATGATAATAGGACACTTGAAGAAACTTCCACTGACCAAATTTTGATCACTGGGGAGTCATAGGTTCATAGGTTATTATTTTCATCAGAAAGAATAATGAATATAAATAATAACTTATGACTCCTTAGTGTCAGAGAGAGAGAGAGAAAGAAAGAAAGAAAGAAAGAAAGAAAGAAAGAAAGAAAGAAAGAAGGAAAGAAAGAAAGAAGGGAGGGAGGGAGGAAGGAAGGAAGGAAGAAAAAATTTTTAATTCTTTTGATAATTTTGGATAGAGTCTTACATCAACTTATTACTCTGAAAAGTAGTAACTAACTAAAAGGAATAAACATTTACCATGTCTTTTTTTAAAAAGGATTAACAGTCATTCGCCCGCAGTTGATGAGGAAAAGCTCTTATTTACAGAAGAATCTCAGCACACATAATAGAAGGAATGAAAAAACTGGAAATATCACCAGTTTGCAACTGCAATGATATAATGGATTCAAGTAAGGGACATCAATAGATGTTAAAACCATTAGGAGTCAGGTTGTTAAGAAACAGGATATGTGCTTAGTTCCAAGCATTAGCCTGCACATTCCTTGCTAGTAACATAGGAAAATACTGTATCTTTACAATGGGGAGAGCCGGAAGTCACCTAACCAAGTCATCAAACCTTGCAACATTCACAGGGAAACAGCCTCACATTATGAGACTTCTGATGATGCAATACAAAGAACAAACATGAACTATAAAACATTTTTACCAAAAAAAATAAATTATCTGAATCTACTTAAGCCTTCCCACCCAAATTTCTTTATAATAAATATAGTGGAGAAAGACAAATTAAATGACACAAAGAGAAAATAATCAGGCAATTCCAGAATGTGAGACATTTTATAAAAAGTCATGAAAAGAAATGTGTGGATAATGTTCCAGATGAAAGGGATTAGAGGGATTATAAACATAAAACAAAATACAATGAACCACATTGATTGGATCCTGATTTGGAAAACAAATCTATAAAAGGAATTTTGGAGACACATGAAAAAATTAGACAATGAACCACCTATAAAATATATTAAGGAATTATTTCTAATTATTTTTATAATAGTATTATAGATATGAAGAAAATGTCATTATCCATAGGAAATACATGCTGAAATATTGAAAGATGAAGTGTTCTAAGGTAAAAAAAAAAAAAATGCCTTTAAAAGATATACAAATAGAGCGCTGGGCCAGGGCCCCGGTAATGTCCGGGCCCAGCTAGCTGAGATGCATGCTCTGCTTCTCCCAGCTCGGCCGGTGTCTGCACGGCCTGAGGCTCGCCGCGTTCCGAAATGGCCAAGCAGTCAGACCAGACTGTCACGTACTACACCCTGGAAGAGATCCAGAAGCACAACCACAGCAAGAGCACCAGGTTGATTCTGCACCACAAGGTGTACGATTTGACCAAGTTCTTGGAGGAGCATCCTGGTGGGGAAGAAGTGTTAAGGGAACAAACTGGAGGGGATGCTACTGAAAGTTTTGAGGATGTGGGACACTCTACAGATGTTAGAGAATTGTCCAAAACGTACATAATTGGGGAACTTCATCCGCATGACAGAGCAAAGTTAACCAAGCCTTTGGAAACTCTCATTACTACTGTTGATTCTAATTCCATTTGGTGGACCAACTGGGTGATCCCAGCCATCTCAGCAGGGCTGGTGCTCTGATGTATCACCTCTATACAGCAGAAGATTAAACACATGCTCAGAAGTGGAGGGAAGAAAAGACTGCTTTGGACCAGGGAGAAAGAAGCCAGTGTTAACTGCTTCAACTGACAGAAACCTTCACCCGAAAAATAATTTTAATACACCTTTTTCCCTTTTCTCCTACTTTGAACCAAACCAAAAAGAACTCTTCGGTTCTTTCTACTCCCGAACTCTTTGAATTGTGCCTTTTGTTCATCAACTTTTCTTGATGTTCTGTCACTACATAATTTACTTATTGTAGGCATGATCTTTTAAAAAAACATCTGGCTTTTAAAATTAAAAAAAAATACAAATATAAAAGCAAATATAAAAAATGTTTTTTATTTTAATTTTTATTTTTTTAAGATTCTGATAGAATTAACATACAGAGGTATGTTAGTTCCAGGTATACAATACAGTGATTCAACAATCCTATACATTGCTCAGTGCTCATTGTGATAAGTGTATATCTTTAATCCCCTTCACCCCTATCACCCCACTCCCACCTCCCCCCTGGTAACCGTCAGTTTGTTCCCTATAGTTAAGAGTCTGTTTTCTGGTTTGTCTCTTTTTTTCCCAGTTTGTTTGTTTTGTTTCTTAAATCCCACATATAAGTGAAATCATATGGTATTTGTCCTTCTCTGGCTAATTTCACAGAGCAGTAAACTGTCTAGATTCATCCATGTTGTTACAAATGGCAAGGTGTCATTTTTTTATGGCTGAGTAACAGTCCATTGTATTTAGATACCACATCTTCTTTATCCATTCATCTATCGAGGGACACTTGGGCTGCTTCCATAATGTGACTATTGTAAATACTGCTGCAATAAACACAGGGGGTGCATATATCTTCTTGAATTAGTGTTTTTGCGTTCTTTGGGTAAATACCCAGGAGTGGAGTTGCTGGATCATATGGTAATTCTATTTTTAATCTTTTGAGGAACCTCCATGCCATTCTCCACAGGGGCTACACCAGTTTGCATTCCCACCAACAGTTCACGAGGGTTCTTTTTCCTCCACATCCTTGCCAACACTTCTCTCTTATGTTTTTTTGATTTTAGCCATTCTGACAGGTCTGGGGTGATCTCTCATTGTGGTTTTGGTTTGCATTTCCCTGATGAAGAATGATGAGCATCTTTTCATGTGTCTGTTGGCCATCTGTAGGTCTTCCTTGGAGAAATGTCTGTTCATGTCTTTGGCCCATTTTTAATTGGATTATTTGGGGGGGGTGGTGTTGAATTGTGTAAGTTCCTTATACATTTTGGACACTACCCCTTTTATGGATATATGTTCTCCCGTTCAGTAGGTTGTCTCTTAGTTTTGTTGATTGTTTCCTTTGTTGTGCAGAAGCTTTAATTTTGATGTAGCCCCAATAGTTTATTTTTGCTCTTGTTTCTCTTGCCTCAGGAGACGTATCTAGAAAAATGTTGCTATGGCCGATGTCAGAGAAATTACTGCCTGTGCTCTCTTCCCGAATTTTTGTGGTTTCAGGTCTGACATTTAGGTCTTTGATCCATTTGAGAGTAAAGATTTTTAATCCATTGAGATTATTTTTGGGTATGGTGTAAGAAAGGGGTCCAGTTTGAATGAAACTTCTTGCATGTAGCTGTCCAGCTTTCCCAGTGCCATTTGTTGGAGAGACTGTCTTTTTCCCACTGCACATTCTTGCCTCCTTTGTTGAAAATTAATTGACCATATAACTGTGGGTTTATTTCTGGGCTCTCTATTCTGTTGATCTCTGTGTCTGTGTTTGTGCTGCTAGCATACTGTTTTGATTACTACAGCTTTGTAGTCTATCTTGATATCTGGGATTGTGATTCCTTCAGTTTTGTTCTTCTTTTTCAAGATTCCTTTGGCTATTCAGGGTCTTTTGTGGTTCCATACACATTTTAGGATTATTTGTTCTAGTCCTGTGAAAAATGCCCTTGGTCATTTGGGTAGGGTTTGCATTAAATCTGTAGACTGCTTTGGGTAGTACAGTATGGACATTTTAACAATATTTGTTCTTCTAATCCATGAACAGGACATCTCTTCCCATTTGTTTGTGTCATCTTCACTTTATTTCATCAAGGTTTTATAGCTTTCAGAGTGCAGGTTTTTCACCTCATAGGCATTTTACTATTTTATTATTTTATTGTAAATGGGATTTTCTTAATTTCTCTTTCCACTACTTTCTTATTAGAGTATAGAAATGCAATGCATTTCTCTATATTGATTTTGTATCTTGTGACCTTCCCGAATTCATTTGTCAGTTCTAGTAGATTTTTGGTGGAGTCTTTAGGGTTTTCTATATATAGTATCATGTCATCAGCAAATAGAGACAGTTTTACTTCTTGCTTACCAATTTGGATGCCCTTTTTTCTTTGTCTTGTCTGATTGCTGTGGTGAGGACTTCCAGCACTATACTGAATAAAAGTGGTGGGAGAGGACATCCTTGTCTTGTTCCTGATCTTAGGGGGAAAGCGCTCAGTTTTCCCCAGTACGTATGATGTTTGCTGTGAGTTTTTCATATATGGCTAATAAGTTGAGGTAGGTTCCCTCTATACCTACTTTGTTGAGGGTTTTTATCATGAATGGATGTGGTACTTTGTCAAGAATGCTTTTTCCCCATCTATTGAAATGATCATGTGGTTTTTATCCTTTCTCGTGTTGATGTGAGGTATCACGTTGATTGATTTGCGAATATTGAACCACCCTTGGATCCCGGGAATGAATCCCATTTGATCGTGGTGAAGGATTTTTTTATTGTATTGTTGGATTCGGTTTGCTATATTTTGTTGAGGATTTTTTGCATCTGTGTTCATCAGAGATATTGGCCTGTAGTTCTCCTTTCCTGTGGTGTCCTTATCTGGTTTTGGTGTCAGTGTAATGCTGCCCTCAGAGAATGAATTTGGAAGTTTTCCTTCCTCTTGTATTTTTTGGAACAGCTTGAGAAGAATAGGTATTAACTCTTCTTTAAATGTTTGGTAGAATTCACCCAGAATGGGTGGAGAGTGTTGTGCTGTGCTGGGTCCCACAGGTGTCCATCTGTCTAGTCTGGGAGGCTAGGGAGGGAAATGGTGCCTGCCAGCTCTTTTGTTCTTGGAGAGGTCTCCCAAAGATCCCTGCCCCTCCCACACAGGGTCTGAGATTACTAAATAAATCTTCCCATACAGCCCAGGCGATTTTCAAATTTTCAAACTGCTGTCTGTATGCTGTATCTTAGTGAAGCTGCTTGTTGTGCTGTGTCTTTAAGGGCGGGGACTCAGTTTCCTCCCACCCTCCCAGCTCTCCCAGAGACAAGCCTGCTGACTTGTTCCAGGTGTTAAGCCCCACTGACTGTAAGGACTCATGAAGTTAGGCCCTGTGGTTTTCAAAGCCAAATGTTATGGAGATTCATTTTCCCAGGGTGAGTCCCCCATGCCTGGGGTGCCTGGTGTTGGTGTCTGCTCCTCTTTCCTCTCCACATCTGCAGCCTCCTTCCCTCCTGTGGACAGTCCCACAGGTCTGTTTGGCTCCAGACTGTGTCTCCCCCCTTCCTCTGCCCTCCTCTTCGAGGTGGTGTTTTCTCTACCTTCAGCTGTTGAGAGTCTGTTCTGCCAGTCTTTGGGTCATTTTCTGGGTTTTTTGTACACTGATGTGGGTGTTTTCTAGTTGTATCTTTGGGACAAGGTGAGCTTAGGATCCTCCTGCTCTGTCATTTCCTCCTCCTATTTGGCCATCTTCAACAAAAGGTGATCATTGAATCCATTGGTGGGTATGGAGTGTTCATTGTGCCATTATTCTAAGTATATGTGTGACATTTGTAACAATATGGATGTTTAATGGAATTGAGTTAAATTTTATTTTATTTTTATTTACTTATTTATTCATGGTTTTATGTATTATTTATTTTTTGTGGGCTGCAAAGCAAGGTTTGTTGAGCGTTAGTGAAGCGATAGTACAAAGCTCCTGAGGAGGGAGGGGACCTGAGAGGTTTGCCTGGAATTGAGTTAAATTTTAATAATATTTTTTTAGTCTTACTGTATTTGTTTTTTTTTTTTAATTTTATTTATTTATTTGACAGAGAGAGAGACAGTGAGAGAGGGAACACAAGCAGGGGGAGTGGGAGAGGGAGAAGCAGGCTTCCTGCCGAGCAGGGAGCCCGACCCTGGGCTCTATCCCAGGATCCTGGGACCATGACCTGAGCCGAAGGCAGATGCTTAATGACTGAGCCACCCAGGCGCCCCTTATTGTATTTGTTTTTATAATTTTTTTTTATTCATGGCATTAGTGATGGTTTTCCTTTCTGAGTCATAATAGTTCCTTTCAATATAAAAATTTTTTTCAAATACAAAAGAGTCAACTTAAAAAATATTAAATATATAATAGATGTAGCAGTAGACTTACTAGGAGACATAGTAAAAGTCATGAAGGTAGAAGGCAAATAACTAAACTTTCAGAAATATTGCCTTATAGAGTATTTCTGACATTTATATAAGGCATATTAATTTTCATTCAATATGTCCTCAAATTTTATTTTGTTTATTTTTTATTTTTTTTCTAAACTGACTATTTTATTTTTATTTTTATTATGTTATATTAGTCACCATACAGTACTTCATTAGTTTTTGATGTAGTGTTCCATGATTCGTTGTTTGTATATAACACCCAGTGCTCCTTGCAATACCTGCCCTCCTTAATACCCATCACTGGGCTAACCCATCCTCCCACCCCCTCCCCTCTGATACCCTTGGTTTGTTTCCCAGAATCCATAGTCTCTCATGGTTCATCTCCCCCTCTGATCCCCCCCCCCTTTATTTTTCCCTTCCTTTTCCTAATGTCTTACATGCTTTTCTTTATGTTCTACATATAAGTGAAACCATATAATTGTCTTTCTCTTACTGACTTATTTCACGTAGCATAATCCCCTCCAGTTCCATCCATGCCAGTGCAAATGGTGGGTATTCATCCTTTCTGATGGCTGAATAATATTCCATTGTATATATGAAGCACATCTTCTTTATCCATTCATCTGTTGAAGGACATCTCGGCTCCTTCCACAGTTTGGCTATTGTGGACATTGCAGCTATGAACATTGGCGTGCATGTGCCCCTTCTTTTCACTACATCTGTAAATTTGGGGCAAATACCCAGTAGTGCAATTGCTGGGTCATAGGGTAGCTCTATTTTTAACTTTCTGAGGGACCTCCATACTATTTTCCAAAGTGGCTGTACCAACTTGCATTCCCACCAACAGTGTAAGAGGGTTCCCCTTTCTCCACATCCTCTCCAACATTTTTTTTTCCTGCCTTCTTAATTTTGCCATTCTAACTGGTATAAGGTTGTATCTCAATGTGGTTTTGATTTGAATTTCCCTGATGGCTAATGATGTTGAACATTTTTTCATGTGTCTGTTAACCATTAGTATGTCTTCTTTGGAGACATGTCTGTTCATGTCTTCTGACCATTTTTTGACTTGATTATTTGTTTTTTGGGTGTTGAGTTTGAGAAGTTCTTTATAGATCTCGGATACCAGCCCTTTATCTGTAATGTCATTTGCAAATATCTTCTCCCATTCCGTGGGTTGCCTCTTGATTTTGTTGATTGTTTCCTTTGCTGTGCAGAAGCTTTTTATCTTGATGAAGTCCCAAAAGTTCATTTTTGCTTTTGTTTCCCTTGCCTTTGGAGACGTGTCTTGAAAGAAGTGGTGTGGCGGATGTAGAAGAGATTACTGCTTATGTTCTCCTGTAGGATTTTGAAGGATTCCTCTAACATTGAGGTCTTTTCATCCATTTAGAGTTTATCTTTGTATATGGTGTAAGAGAATGGTTGAGTTTCATTCCTCTGTATATAGCTGTCCAATTTTCCTAGCACCATTTATTGAAGAGATTATCTTTTTTCCATTGGATATTTTTTCCTGCTTTGTCGAAGATTAGTTGACCATAGAGTTGAGGGTCCATATCTGGACTCTCTATTCTGTTCCAATGATCTATGTGTCTGTTTTTGTGCCAGTACCATGTTGTCTTGGTGATCACGGTTTTGTAATATAGCTTGAAATCAGGCAACGTGATGCCCCCAGCTTTGTTTTTCTTTTTCAACATTTCTTTGGTAATTCAGGGTCTTTTCTGGTTCCATACACATTTTAGGATTGTTTGTTCTTGCTCTTTGAAAAATGCCATTGGTATTGAAGAAGACACAAAAAGATGGAAAAACATTACATGCTCATCGATTGGAAGAATAAACATTGTTAAAATGTCTATGCTGCCAAGA
The DNA here is from genome assembly GCF_002201575.2 of Neomonachus schauinslandi. Classification (NCBI taxonomy): domain Eukaryota; kingdom Metazoa; phylum Chordata; class Mammalia; order Carnivora; family Phocidae; genus Neomonachus; species Neomonachus schauinslandi. The sequence goes on from NC_058405.1 coordinate 123,377,286, forward strand.
GCAATCTATACTTTCAATGCCATCCCGATCCTCAAATTTTAATAACCCTATAGGATTGCAAGATGGTTTGGTATCAAACAGAACTCAGTTCAAATCCTAGTAGTTCTAGCTTTATACTTGGGGCAAGTTACTTAATTTCTGCCTCAGTTTTTTGACATGTAAAATGGAGAAATTATCAGCTTACAGAATTATAGCTTATGGAAATAATGAATGTAAACTGCCTTACTGTGTCCAGCACAAGACAGAGTTTAAAAAGTGGTAGCCATTATTATTAGAAGGTAGATATTAGGCACTCATTTTACAGATGAGAAAGTTCAGAGTCAGAGAAGTTATGTGCCTAGTATAAGTTAAATATTACATACTTTGGGTGCATCATTTCTTGAGCATTGATTTAAATTTCCAAAGCCACATTTTATCACATCTCTGATGCAACAGTTAACTAGGAAGGTATATACCAAGACTTTGACTCCATTGCTAATTTGGTTCTGCATTTTAGTACATTGCTGGTTGCCTTAGGTAGACAGGCATCAGTTGTTGCTGCTAGGTATGTTAACTAGATTCTTGAGAGATCCTTCTTGATGTGTTCACTTTTGTGACTACAGAATACAGTTATCACCTAACTAAGTGCTGTTGGTGACAAGAGGGACTGAATGAGAGGGTGCAAGGATGGAAACTAATCTTCGCTACTAAAAAACAAAAGTGAAAATAAGAGCAATTTCTTTTTTTTTTCTTTTTTCTTTTTTCTTTCTTCTTTCTTTCCCCCTCTAGTAGTGGAACCAAAGAAGCACTGCCCTTAAGAGCACCAATTTAGGAGTAGTGGTCCACACAGGGGTGAAGAGACTAGACATCAGGACCAGGGACCACAGTAAGAGTACCTTACTCCAAATTATTATTATTTTGCAAGGCACCATGCTGTGCAGTCTCCTTGACCAAGCCAGTTTGGTACACGCAACTGAGTTCACCTTCTCTTGATAAATACAGAATTGGCAATCTCAAAGTGTGAAATTATGTCATATTTCTAGCATTTCTAGATTAAGAAATAATCTGTTTTATTTTAAAAATAACTCCTCAGAACAGATTTAAGATCAGACTATGAATCAGTGGGGAAAAAAATAAAACAAATTTAGAAGCCTGAAAATCCTGACCTAGTGCATCTGCTATCTTGGGCACTGCTACATCCTCCTTCCCTACACATGTAGTCAATATGGTCTGGACTTTGTTTACTCAATAATTACATTCTCTTGCTTCTCTAAGTGACAGCCAGTACCTTATTATGGTATTTAACACCAGGTATATAAAGTGCATTTTCCAGTAAATGGAATTTTTGAATCCTCAATATAGAGTTGTGATTGTGTTTGTATCACATGCTTCTTGAGCAATTCAATACCAACTCACAGCATTCTTGTCATGGGGTGGTTATGCAGTTGCATGAAAGTATTGGTCATGACAATTCCACATGAAAGTTCAAAAAGATGAAAGTCTGAAAGTCACAAGATGTCATCAGTGTAAGAAGTTACAATTACCTCTGAGGGCAAAAATTAAATCTATTTTTACATGAATTTTTGACCCCCATATCTGTACTGTCTAGATTATCTTTTATGTAATTTGTGATCTGATTTCTTGACAAATTAGACATGTAAACAGGAAATGATTTTAATGAAAAACAGTGGTAATGTATTTGTTCAAAACTGCCTGAGATTGTTTGAAATGTAAGATGTTTCTCTATAGGAAACATATGATTGTGGTAGAGGGTTAAGATTCCCATGAAACAGTTAATCTACTAAGGAAGCCAAGACATTTGATAAATATGGGGGTTTCGATGTTAAGAGTGAAGAAAAGTGGCAAGTTGCCAAGGAGAGATGGAACAGGTTCATACAGATATTTGTTTCAAGCATCTTGATTTGTGGCAAACTCATTTGCCTCAGGAAGTCACTGACAGTGGGGGAGGAGATGGAGTAGATGCTGTAGTTGCGTCTAGCACTGATCCAGACAAAACCACAATCAAAACCCAGGAGCTGACATTCAATCACTAAAGATCCCAGCCATTTGTATAGTGCACCTAGTTGACACTCAAAACATCTCAAAGAAGGCAGAATCTCAATTTCCCAAGCAAGGAAATAGAAAACTGCAATGTCTGAATGTTTTTATCTAAGCTCAGATTGGAGCAGTAATGGCATTAAAATAGAATGGGTTTAATAATAAATCTTGGCAATATAACTGTGATCTACAGAGTAGTAAATTTTTCAAGTTCATTTGCTCTACCTTCTTTTAAGCAGTATACAAGTGTACTATGTATGTATATACAATGATGCCATTATATTGTGGCAGTAGTGGAAGAAAGGGCTATGGCATGATTAATTGTAGAACAGAATTACTTGACAGCAGAGCTGTCAAATATCAAAACACTTGCCAGGATTTTAAATTGAACAAGTTGAGGAATGTATACTGTTTTTACTATAAGAGAAATCAACCCACAATTTGAGTAAAAATTAACTCTTTATAGTGCCTTCTTCCTTATCTGTACAGCATCAAAAAAAATGCTTACATGTAGACATGCATTCAAGATTGATGACTGATAAATAAATAAGGGAGCAACATCTGTAAGGCCCTTTGAAGTTGGCAAAGAGTTTTTTTTCCTGTACATTATTTTGTTTAATCCTCATAACAATACTATGAGATTGATTGGGCAGTCCTTTCAATTCAATTTTCAGTGAAACCTACTCTGGGCCAGGTTTTATGCTAGACACTAAAGATAAAAAGATCAAATGCCTTTAGCCAAGAAATTTAACAAATAAGGAAACTGAGTCTCAGAGACAGAGATGGTCTACTAAGTTTTTTTTATTTTATTTTATTTTATTTTTATTCATTTTTATTTTTTTTAAAGATTTTTTTTTTAAAGATTTTATTTTTATTTATTTGACAGAGAGAGAGAGACAGCCAGAGAGGGAACACAAGCAGGGGGAGTGGGAGAGGGAGAAGCAGGCTCCTGGCCGAGCAGGGAGCCCGATGAGGGGCTCGATCCCAGGACCCTGGGATCATGACCTGAGCTGAAGGCAGATGCTTAACGACTGAGCCACCCAGGCGCCCCTTTTTTTTTAAAGATTTTATTTATTTATTTGAGAGAGAGAGAATGAGAGAGAGCACACGAGAGGGGGGAGGGTCAGAGGGAGAAGCAGACTCCCCGCCGAGCAGGGAGCCCGATGCGGGACTCGATCCGGGGACTCCAGGATCATGACCTGAGCCGAAGGCAGTCGCTTAACCAACTGACCACCCAGGCGCCCGGTCTACTAAGTTTTTACTCAAAACCCCCAAATCTGTATCTTTGGGCTCAAAATCTGTTGCTTTTATCCTTCTACCATGTGCTTCTGAACAGAATGGGGCCAAATTAGTCAAGAGAAACACATTTTGTTGAAAGTTGGTTTCCAAGGTACTCTAAATTTCATACAGTGAAACCAGCTTAACAGAAAACTCAATTCAAAGATCACTTGCCTATTAAAGCAAGGGTTTTACACCACTAATTTTATTTCCTTTAGGAGCAGTGCTGAATAAACTTTCATTAAAACAGAGTGAACTGTTCAGCTTTGACATGTAAAGAGTTTGGAAGACATCACTCTTAGCCTTACAATAAGAAAAAACTGAATAAACTGAAAAATGAACGACTTCTCTGAAAGCCGTCAGAGAACTAAGGTTGTAGGGCAAAAAGCCACCCTGCAATTTGGAGAGACAGGTGCATCCTGAAACAGAGAGTCACATTCTGCTTACCTGGAGCTGAAGCCGCTGGTATCATAAATTGATAGAAACATTTAAGGGTGTGGACCAGCCAGACTTAAAAACTCCTGGAAGCCCAGTCTTAGGGTTGGAGGGAGGCACACTTTCATGGGTTTTACCTCCAGGAATCCCAACAGGTTCTCCCTATGAAGATTAAAGAACAATCCCTTTGTGTCTTTGGCAATGGGAAGGTAAATGTAACTAATCTGAGATATACTTAGAGGAAAAGTAACTATATGTCATGTTGATAATATTTATCCTTGATATGCTGTGATGAGAATGGCACCTTCCCTTTGTGCTTTTCCTCCCCCAAACCCATACCCCAGTCTAATCATGAGAAAAACACTAGACAGTCTCCAATTAAGATATATCTACGAAAATCCCTGACGAGTACTCCTCAAAATTGTCAAAGGCATCAAAACAAAGAAAACCTGATAAACTGTCACAGTAAAAAGGAGCCTAAGGAATCACGATGACTCAGTGTAATGTGGTATCCTGCACGGGATCCTGGAACAGAAAATATATTAGGTAAATGCTAAGGAAATCTGAATAAACTATGAACTATAGTTAAAAATAATGTATCAATATTGGTTTATTTATTTTAACAAAAATACTAACAATAAGAGAAGTTAGGTATAAAGTAAATGGGAATTTTTTGGGTGGCTATCTTTGAAACTTTTCTGATCAAAAACTATTTTTAAAAACACTGAGGAATGATATAAACAAACAGAACGGACTGGGTTTTGAAATAATTTCTTAAGTTCCTTGAGAAATAGCTACATTAGGAAGTAGAGTTGACTATGACCATAATACAGTCTTGAAAGTCTTCCCAACTTCCATTTTGGGTAAGACACCTGAGGAGTTGTGAAGGAGAAAGCAGACTCCACCTAGTCAACCAGATTGATGAATCATGCCTTCATTTCCTGGAGTGACAGATTTTGAGGTAGTAAATGATTATTGTTAATTATATTTCTCATAAAGGAAACCAACTTCTCCCAACTTACAGAGTGTGAACATTAGAAGGAACCTCAGATGCACTCATTCAGTTTTCTCCCTTTACAAATGAGGAAATTGAGAAACAGGAGTTAGAATAATGGCACAATGAACACTCCATACCCACCAATGGATTCAATGATCACCTTTTGTTGAAGATGGCCAAATAGGAGGAGGAAATGACAGAGCAGGAGGATCCTAAGCTCACCTTGTCCCAAAGATACAACTAGAAAACACCCACATCAGTGTACAAAAAACCCAGAAAATGACCCAAAGACTGGCAGAACAGACTCTCAACAGCTGAAGGTAGAGAAAACACCACCTCGAAGAGGAGGGCAGAGGAAGGGGGGAGACACAGTCTGGAGCCAAACAGACCTGTGGGACTGTCCACAGGAGGGAAGGAGGCTGCAGATGTGGAGAGGAAAGAGGAGCAGACACCAACACCAGGCACCCCAGGCATGGGGGACTCACCCTGGGAAAATGAATCTCCATAACATTTGGCTTTGAAAACCACAGGGCCTAACTTCATGAGTCCTTACAGTCAGTGGGGCTTAACACCTGGAACAAGTCAGCAGGCTTGTCTCTGGGAGAGCTGGGAGGGTGGGAGGAAACTGAGTCCCCGCCCTTAAAGACACAGCACAACAAGCAGCTTCACTAAGATACAGCATACAGACAGCAGTTTGAAAATTTGAAAATCGCCTGGGCTGTATGGGAAGATTTATTTAGTAATCTCAGACCCTGTGTGGGAGGGGCAGGGATCTTTGGGAGACCTCTCCAAGAACAAAAGAGCTGGCAGGCACCATTTCCCTCCCTAGCCTCCCAGACTAGACAGATGGACACCTGTGGGACCCAGCACAGCACAACACTCTCCACCCATTCTGGGTGAATTCTACCAAACATTTAAAGAAGAGTTAATACCTATTCTTCTCAAGCTGTTCCAAAAAATACAAGAGGAAGGAAAACTTCCAAATTCATTCTCTGAGGGCAGCATTACACTGACACCAAAACCAGATAAGGACACCACAGGAAAGGAGAACTACAGGCCAATATCTCTGATGAACACAGATGCAAAAAATCCTCAACAAAATATAGCAAACCGAATCCAACAATACAATAAAAAAATCCTTCACCACGATCAAATGGGATTCATTCCCGGGATCCAAGGGTGGTTCAATATTCGCAAATCAATCAACGTGATACCTCACATCAACACGAGAAAGGATAAAAACCACATGATCATTTCAATAGATGGGGAAAAAGCATTCTTGACAAAGTACCACATCCATTCATGATAAAAACCCTCAACAAAGTAGGTATAGAGGGAACCTACCTCAACTTATTAGCCATATATGAAAAACTCACAGCAAACATCATACGTACTGGGGAAAACTGAGCGCTTTCCCCCTAAGATCAGGAACAAGACAAGGATGTCCTCTCCCACCACTTTTATTCAGTATAGTGCTGGAAGTCCTCACCACAGCAATCAGACAAGACAAAGAAAAAAGGGCATCCAAATTGGTAAGCAAGAAGTAAAACTGTCTCTATTTGCTGATGACATGATACTATATATAGAAAACCCTAAAGACTCCACCAAAAATCTACTAGAACTGACAAATGAATTCGGGAAGGTCACAAGATACAAAATCAATATAGAGAAATGCATTGCATTTCTATACTCTAATAAGAAAGTAGTGGAAAGAGAAATTAAGAAAATCCCATTTACAATAAAATAATAAAATAGTAAAATGCCTATGAGGTGAAAAACCTGCACTCTGAAAGCTATAAAACCTTGATGAAATAAAGTGAAGATGACACAAACAAATGGGAAGAGATGTCCTGTTCATGGATTAGAAGAACAAATATTGTTAAAATGTCCATACTGTACTACCCAAAGCAGTCTACAGATTTAATGCAAACCCTACCCAAATGACCAAGGGCATTTTTCACAGGACTAGAACAAATAATCCTAAAATGTGTATGGAACCACAAAAGACCCTGAATAGCCAAAGGAATCTTGAAAAAGAAGAACAAAACTGAAGGAATCACAATCCCAGATATCAAGATAGACTACAAAGCTGTAGTAATCAAAACAGTATGCTAGCAGCACAAACACAGACACAGAGATCAACAGAATAGAGAGCCCAGAAATAAACCCACAGTTATATGGTCAATTAATTTTCAACAAAGGAGGCAAGAATGTGCAGTGGGAAAAAGACAGTCTCTCCAACAAATGGCACTGGGAAAGCTGGACAGCTACATGCAAGAAGTTTCATTCAAACTGGACCCCTTTCTTACACCATACCCAAAAATAATCTCAATGGATTAAAAATCTTTACTCTCAAATGGATCAAAGACCTAAATGTCAGACCTGAAACCACAAAAATTCGGGAAGAGAGCACAGGCAGTAATTTCTCTGACATCGGCCATAGCAACATTTTTCTAGATACGTCTCCTGAGGCAAGAGAAACAAGAGCAAAAATAAACTATTGGGGCTACATCAAAATTAAAGCTTCTGCACAACAAAGGAAACAATCAACAAAACTAAGAGACAACCTACTGAACGGGAGAACATATATCCATAAAAGGGGTAGTGTCCAAAATGTATAAGGAACTTACACAATTCAACACCACCCCCCCCCAAATAATCCAATTAAAAATGGGCCAAAGACATGAACAGACATTTCTCCAAGGAAGACCTACAGATGGCCAACAGACACATGAAAAGATGCTCATCATTCTTCATCAGGGAAATGCAAACCAAAACCACAATGAGAGATCACCCCAGACCTGTCAGAATGGCTAAAATCAAAAAAACATAAGAGAGAAGTGTTGGCAAGGATGTGGAGGAAAAAGAACCCTCGTGAACTGTTGGTGGGAATGCAAACTGGTGTAGCCCCTGTGGAGAATGGCATGGAGGTTCCTCAAAAGATTAAAAATAGAATTACCATATGATCCAGCAACTCCACTCCTGGGTATTTACCCAAAGAACGCAAAAACACTAATTCAAGAAGATATATGCACCCCCTGTGTTTATTGCAGCAGTATTTACAATAGTCACATTATGGAAGCAGCCCAAGTGTCCCTCGATAGATGAATGGATAAAGAAGATGTGGTATCTAAATACAATGGACTGTTACTCAGCCATAAAAAAATGACACCTTGCCATTTGTAACAACATGGATGAATCTAGACAGTTTACTGCTCTGTGAAATTAGCCAGAGAAGGACAAATACCATATGATTTCACTTATATGTGGGATTTAAGAAACAAAACAAACAAACTGGGAAAAAAAGAGACAAACCAGAAAACAGACTCTTAACTATAGGGAACAAACTGACGGTTACCAGGGGGGAGGTGGGAGTGGGGTGATAGGGGTGAAGGGGATTAAAGATAAACACTTATCACAATGAGCACTGAGCAATGTATAGGATTGTTGAATCACTGTATTGTATACCTGGAACTAACATACCCTTGTATGTTAACTCTACTGGAATTAAACACACACACACACACAACTTAAAGCCATTTTGTGTTCCTCCTTCACATTTTAAAAAATGCAAATAGATAGCACTGATTGTAATGAGATCTCATGTCCCCTGTGGTATCCTCCAGCGTGGATAGTGCCAAATGGCAGATTTTGCCTGCTATGGTTGTTTTGCTAAAATAGTTCTCTCTTTAACTATCCCAGAGATTTCTGTGTGAGTGATCTGATAATTCTTAATTAATCCCTTCTGCTTAAACCAGATATAGTGGGTTCTTTTATTTGTAAGTAAGAATCTTGCAGATATAAATGAGTAGCATATCCCATGTATTTGTAGAAAGCTTTATCTTTTTCATACTCTAGAATGACAAAAAAAATATTAATCCTTGAGAAAAAATATTACTGGATAATTTTCTCAATCGGATGGAAGGGGGATGATCCATGAAATCATTTAATAATTTTTCTTTTTTTTTTTTAAAGATTTTATTTATTTATTTGACAGAGAGACAGCGAGAAAGGGAACACAAGCAGGGGGAGTGGGAGAGGGAGAAGCAGGTTTCCCGCCGAGCAGGGAGCCCGATGCGGGGCTCGATCCCAGGACCCTGAGATCATGACCTGAGCCGAAGGCAGACGCTTAACGACTGAGCCACCCAGGCACCCCAATAATTTTTCTTTTTTTTTAAAGATTTTATTTATTTATTTGAGAGAGAAAGAGAGAGCATGAGTGGGGGGCTGGGGAGAGGGAGAGGCAGAGGGAGAAACAGACTCCTTGCTGAGCAGGCAGCCTGACCCCGGCCTCGATCCCAGGACCCTGAGATCATGACCTGAGCCAAAGCAGACATTTAACTGACTGAGCCACCCAGGTGCCCCAATAATTTTTTCACAATACCATTTGTGAACCGCTAGCAGACCTTTAACCATCTGTGTAGTAGCAAGAAAGTGGAATAGAAAATGAGTGGGGAGGAAACTATGTTTAAAAAAAAATTCCTTTATGTGGTCCTAATCAAAATCTTGAGCAGTGGAGGGACAAAGGTACATTTCTATGTTTAAAATTATTTGTCTATTAGGTTTTCCTTGGTAAATTTACAAGGAAAAGGTAAGATTACAACTACACTATCTGAATGTAAGACTACAGGAGAAGGGACACAAATGTGAAAAGAAAGTAGCTAAACTCACACAATTTAATGTACCTAGATTGACTTTTACAGTAATATATTTGAGATAAGTTCAAATAAGCTAGACTAAGAGATCTTGTACTTCTACTTCTCCCCCCCAACAAATCAATATTCTACTAGTTGGGAATACTGAAGTATTAATCTAATGCCCTATCTACTACAAAGGATTCAAAGATTCCTTCTTCCAATTGACCTTTCTTACTAGGGCACTGTTATTTCTCTGTTAGTAAATGTTTAAGTTATAAAGCTCTTTCTACTTTTTAAAGTATTTTCTATTCCTTGGCTCACTTGATTTTCACAGTCATGCTGGGAGATCCAATTTTAGTATATGTGCTGCCAAAGCAAGCACAGTCATGCTGGGAGATCCAGTAAGTATGTTACTTCCCCATTTTATAGATGAGCAACTTGGATGGTTGACCCAGTTTCACAGAGCAAATTGGTGATTGGACCAAGTCTAAATCCAGCTCTAACTGTTGGTCCATTCTCTTTCTACCACACCACATTGAGTGGTCTGGAATACAAAGTTTTTGCTTTCTATTACTTATGCTGTTTTTTTCCTCTCCAGGTTTTTTAAGACTATTTGTCCCAAGACTAACGAAGTAGTGATCACAGTCCTGAGGCCAGTATAAACATTGTATATGTCTTCCTGATAACTCTAATCTGTGGAGCAGAAAAAAATGTTACCACTCAGTGCTTTGACCAATGACCAAACTTTTATTTCTATGAATTTGAATGGCTTAGGATTCTTAGCAGGCTAAAAGAGCCAACTTGATATTTCAATTGACAGTTATTCCTCTCTAGAAAATCCAGTCATTAGTAAAGAGCAGGTCGGAGATGTGAAAGAGTTTATATTGCTTCCAAAGGTGAATTTATAACCTAGAAGTAATTTAGGCAGCAAGAGAAAATGTCTCACTTCAAAGATGGGAACACTGAGTCATGCATACAAATGTGACTGATAACTCGTGTGTGACTCAAAATCAGCAACCATAGATTCCAAAGGCTAAAAAGAACCTCAAGAAGCCATTTGATCCATCCCCCCTCCAACTTTTGCATACTTGAAGTTTTCTCTTCAGTTTAAAAAGGTGGCACCTGAGGCTTAGAGATATAAGTGATCTGGTAGCAGAAAAGTTGGTGTCAGAGAAAGATACCTAGAACCTAGGTCTCCAGTTGTCCAATTATAATGAATTTCTTTGCTCTGCACTCCACCTCTTGGCCAGCCTAATTTGTTTCAAGAATGAGGGAATGAACAACACATCAAATGAGTTAAATCATTCAAGTAAGAAAAGGCCTCGAGGACCCATTATATTTAGCTATGAGGAGTTTCTTAGTGACCTTAGTAAACACAATTGTAGTGACATGGTGGGGAACAGAAGCCAGAATATACCATTAAAGACAACTCTCTAAAGACTTTGGCTCTGAAGATAAAGGAAGAGAGACTTCAGCAGTTGGAGGAGGATGTGGGGTCCAGAGAGGTTTCTATGAGGGTTTTTGTTAAGGGGGTGAAAGACGGACACTTTCCCTTAAGATGGAAGAATATAGGGTATTTTAAAAGGATACTTGGAAGAATCCAGTAAAGAGAAAAAATTAAAGATAAAAAATACAAGTGAGAAGCAGGGTAAATTAAGAGTTCCTGAGAAAGTGGCCATATGTAAGGTCCAGAGAACACAAGGAAGTTCAAAAGGAAGGATGCTTCCTGCATTGTAATGGAAGGGAAGAAAGGGGGTGCAAAAACTTCACAGGTGTTGCTGTAAATATGGAAGGTAGAAAATTCAACAACTTAGTGTCTAAAGGCTTCTACGTTATGATCCGGGAGGCAAAGTCACAGGCTGGGAGTAAGGAGGCACATGTGATTGGGGAGCGTTCAAAGGTTTGAGGAGAGTAGAAAAGTTTTGAGGTGGTTGCTGAAGAGAATGGTTGAGAAGTGTTGGCAGGCAGTGTCAGGAGCGTAATTTAAGTGAACACACAGTGATACCTGTACCCTCAGTTGCCTGGGCATATGTATGAAGAGGGTGTATGGTGGAATTCACAAAATTGCTTTTTTTTAAGGGTGAGTGTGAGGGAAGGACAAAGTATAGGAAATTGTAGTACATAAAAAAGAGTGTTTGAAATGGGACATGGAATCTGAGCAGTAGAGAGGGAAGTGAAGACAAGAGGAGTTTGATAGATTAAGAGACAGTCTAGTTATCAACATTTGGGAAGTCCTGATGAGGTGAAAGAACCTTGCAGAGGGGGCACATTCCTAAACAAGTTGGAAGTTTAGGAAGTTGTTGTCAGAAAGGGGAATGTTCAAATCAGTAATTTCAGAGGTGGAACAGTAGTGATGACAAGGCTCAAAGTGTGACTTAGGAAGAAGTGGCCAGAGTAAAGTGGAGGAGACAGGCATTGGAGATGAGGGGGAACAAGGAGGTTGAGGGGGTTGCCTGTATGAAGGGACTCTCTGAGGAGAGGAAGACTGACTTATGGGTGTTCAATGAATAAGGATATAAAGGATACAGAAATGGAGAGTGTGGTAAAGAGTGTTATGGTCCACTTATCTGAGTCTCATGGGAACAGGTGTTTGTTTGTGGTACATCCATACAATAGAATACTCTCAGCAGTGAAAACAAACAAACAAAAAAACACCTATGGAATCACACAACATGGATAAATCACAAAATAATTATGCTGAGCAAAAGAATCCAGACTCTAAATAAATAATTAATAAAAGAGTACATACAGTATAACTCCTTTTATATGAAAGCAAGTCATTGTTTCCCTTGGACGGGGGTGGAAGGTCAGGATGTGGATGGAGAGATTACAAAGGTCCACATAGAAACTTCTGAGAGCAAAGGATTCATTATTTTTATTTTGGTGATGGTTTCACAGGTGTATTAATATATCAAAATTCATCACCTGGAAATAACCTCAGTAGCACACCATGCAATCGATGGCAGCCACTTACTGCCCCTTTCTCCTCTAATTTTCCATGGCTCTCACTCTCACGGCCTCCCTCTCTCTCTCACCTTCTTCTCTAAGTTTCTGGAATGTTCTTGTTTGGCTTTATTCTCTCAAACTGGCTGTCCCCAAAAGGCCAGAACAATGGCCCCAGTCAGCTCTAGCTTACCTTCTTAAAGCTTCACAGCCAAAGAAAAAAGGAAGCTTTTCCCATAACGCCAGCTCAAAAAAAAAAAAAAAAAACTCCAAAACCAGCTTGGATCCCAGGCTTATTCTAATGAGTGAGCAGGTTCACTGTGATTGGGAGAGTAGTATTTGAAAATTCTATACTGTATACCCAAGGAGGTGGGAGTAAGGAGAGAGTGAATATAAAATGAATTTTTCTACTTGCCTTGCACCAGTCTGGATCTCAAACTCTGGCAGGATATAAAAACTGTTGTTGTTTGTTTTCTTTTGTTTTGTTTTGTTTTTCTTGTCTGTGGCACCAGACATGGCTTCCTTTCCCAGAACAACCTTATGAAGTAGGCAACCCTGCCAATAGAGCCCTTGAAATCACCTCCCTGCCCATATAGAACTCTTTTCTCATTCTTTTTCTCACCCAAAAAGCTAGAAAATTATGATAATGCTCATTTTTCCCAGCTTACTACAAAATAGTGGTTGTGATGTTTCAGCTTCAAAATAGATTTCTCATACTCTCTTCATTAGATGAAGCCAAGGATGTTTGCATACAAAATGACTCAGAAAGGAAATGAGTCTTGGCAGAAGGCTGACTGCTTTTTTTTGTCTTAGGAACAGGTTCCCTGCCCCAGCAAAAAGAAGGTTAGTTCAATCTACTTGGGTGGGTGAAGAACTAGTCAACAAATAGTTGAATGTATCATCTGTATTGCCCAATAACAGTGAAAATGATGCAACCTCATATTCTGTTACTAACAACTATCGAGTTAGGAATGGGGAACTATTTAGGATCATGCAAAAGTATAAAGACTTTTCATTTTACAAATGCCAAAACTTTTACATTTCAAGTTCTCTTTGGTTTGGACAAAAGTCAAATTGAAAGTTGTCGTGTTTTAAAAATGTTTATTGTGTTCCCCATTACCATTAGAAGCACAAAAAATTCCATAATCTTTTCATATTTTATTTTAAAATATGCTTATTTATCTCCAAAAACAGTCATGAAAATGAAAGCCAGTCCTGCCCTTGTCGAACCCCTCACTTCCAAAAAACATTCTTTGTAAATTATTTTTCAGTATTTTGAATTCACTTCAAAGAGTCTGGCTAATATTTGAAAGGTTTTTTCCAAAGTCTTAGACATTACCACATGCACAATTTTGATCTTCCCATAAGCATTACCACTGCAGGCCAACTGGGAATTCTACTGGAAGAATTCAAGTTTCTCTTGTACTGGGCTGTATCTACCGACATTTCTCAAAACATCACACACACACACACACACACACACACACACACACTCCTGGCATAACTGTATAGTTTCTAAACCACACAGCATTGAAAAATGCATTGCACAATTTGGTTTTCAAATCTGTAAGGTTATCTAAACCACTGTACCCAAAGGAGGGAATGCATGTAGTTCACGAATGAGACAAAAAGATCTCCAGGACAGTCATACATCTTTTCCAAATTCATAGACAATGGAGCCAGTATAAGCCTGAGTTGTTTATTTGCTTTTACTGTGGTCATCATTATTGTTATCAGAAGAAATTATAGTTCTAAAATTTCTAGATGTTTGTATTTTTACTGAAGTCATATGTCAGGTGTCACTAAAAGACTGATAAGGAAGACAATGCCCCCCTCCCGCCCCCACACTTCCTAACTTCCCAGCTCATTTACCAGAGGCAGCCCCTTTTCATTCTCTTGGCTATTCCATCAGAGTTACCATTTTATTTTCAAATCATTGCGTACTCAATTTGCTGATTTTAGACATTAACTTCCTCCTATTATAAATAGGATAGAGCTCCCCTAACCTGTTTTCTAAGTAGAATTATAGGGCTATTTTCAGTTTACATTTTATGACTATACAAATATTATTTCTTAATTTTTTTCTAAAAGCACCAGAGTATCTTCCAACCACTTACCTTGTTTTTGCTTTTGTTTTCTTTTGTTTTTCCAAATGACCTCTCTTATCAGATGGTCCTTTTCCTGGTGGCCTTCTCCTGGTACCCTCTGTCCTCTGGCTACATTCTGAACCGATTGCTCTGTAGGCCTGTTGTTCATCCTGAGATATCTCTTTCCTGTGCTCTTGGGTTTGATACACGGCTATCTGGATCCCATGTCTACCTCTTACTTAGTTTAGTGCTTCTCTTAATTGGAACCTATCCAGCTTCTCAAGAAAGCGATATGGGAAGTAAATTTTCTGAGTCCCAACATGTTAAGAAATGTCCTTTTCTGCCCTCACACTTGAGTAATAATTTGGCTGGATGTTATATTCCAAGTGAAAGATCATGTGCTCTCAGATTTTTGAAGTCATCGCTCCATTATTGGATAACATCCGGTGGTGTTTATGAGGAGTCTAATCCAGTTATTCCACAAAGATGTATTGACTGCCTGCAATATAACAGGCACTGCTTAAAATACAGCAATATAAAAAGTAGCAGATCTCCCACCTTCCTGGAGCTTACATTTCAGTGTTGAAAACAGACAGAAAAAAAAAAAGCAAATAAATGAGATCATTACAGATTATGAAAAGTCCATGAAAATAAAACAATGTAAAGGGGTGGGCATGGAGATGCTGCTTTACGACAGTGGTCAGAGGTTGTCCTAGGGAGGTGTCATTTACACCCAAACATGGACAATGCCTGAAGGGTCCAGGGGTGGTCCTGGGGGTGGGGGGAAGCAGCACAGGGCATGGCGAGGCAGTGCTGGAATCCAGTTGGCTTGTCTGAAGTGGCTGTGTGACTGGAGCCTGGTGGAGCAGTGAGGAGAGGGGATTTTTCAGGTAGTCCTGCTCCTGGTCCTACTTCATGAAGATTTTTGCAGAACATGCATGTTTTTCTTCATGACAACAGAAAGCCACCAGAAAGTTTTAATTTTTTTTTAAAGATTTTATTTATTTATTTGACAGAGAGAGAGCGCATGCACTCTTGAGCATGTGAGTGCGAGAGCGGGGAGGGGAGGGGCAGAGGGAGAAGCAGGCTCCCCACTGAGCAGAGAGCCTGATGCAGGACTCCATCCCAGGACCCTGGCTAATGAAACAATGTGACAAGTTTTTGAAAGATCATTGTGCGGTGTGGAAAACTGTGAGCCTAGAAGCAAAGGGACCAGTTAGGGTTGCTTTGGTGTCTGTGAGCCTGGGGTATGGTGGGAGCAGGGGAGGTGGGAGCAGTGAGCAGATCTGGGATATATTTGAGAAGCAAATCCAACAAGAACTCCTCAAATTAGCATGAGGGATACGTCAGAAAGAGAAGGGTTTCAAGGGGGCCTTCAACTATAAGTGTGATCTTTTGTTTCTTTAAAAATATATATCCAAAGAGAATAAGGGGAAATGAATGTTAATATATTTCATAAGTCTGGGTTGCATGGGTTCGTAGTATTCTCTGTGGTTCTCTGGACATTTTTCACTTTTTTTTTCATTTTAATAATGGTATTAAAGAGCTAGCTAGAGCTCCACATTTGTGGATAAGGCCTGAGGACTTGGAGCTTCCCAGTTGGGTGACTGGACAGACCCCCGTGCAGGCAGTCTGTAGACTTAGGCTGATCCTCTGTCCAGCCTGGCATCTCCTTGTGAGTCCCAAGTCTGTCCTTTTCAGGATGTCTTGAGTAGGGACAGATACAGGTTTTGTGGAACCTGAAGCTTTTACAATATGGGACTGTCATAAGTGAATAGAATACCAAATCATAAATCTAAATTTAGCACAAAAGTGACTATTTATGAGAAAAAGGGGTTACAACAAATAGCTTTAAAAAGCTTTAAATAGGGGCGCCTGGGTGGCTCAGTCATTAAGCGTCTGCCTTCGGCTCAGGTCATGATCCCAGGGTCCTGGGATCGAGCCCTACTTCGGGCTCCCTGCTCAGCGGGAAGCCTGCTTCTCCCTCTCCCACTCCCCCTGCTTGTGTTCCTTCTCTCACTGTCTCTCTCTCTGTCAAATAAATAAATAAAATCTTTAAAAAAAAAAAAAAAGCTTTAAATAGCTTTAACTTTAAATAGCTTTAACTTTAAAAAGCTGACAAATTCCACAAATGTCACAAAATCCAGGAAAATAACAGTTTTTATTAACTCACTGTATGATACTTTTTCTTCTACATTTTTTTTTGCTATAGACTCTTGGCCTATTTACATAACAATAATATAAGATCATTTCTGTACAGAAACTAAGAAAATAATTCCTCCAGCTCAATTGATTTAAAAAAATGTTGGTAATTTGAAGATGTTTCTTTGAGTTTCACAATTCATTGGTAAGGTCATATCAATTGAGATTGCTGCCACATTTGGGGAGCCCTCTATTACATTTCCTCCATTAAAAGCTGAGAGATTTCAGGGCATTTCATATGCATTGTGTAATGACTAGTCTGAAAAGATATTTAAATTGATGACATTCATTAACCAACTTGTCATCATGTCTTCATGATGGTGGTATATTATGAGTTTCATGTTATCTTTACAATGTCAATATTGCATGTAAAACAGCCAGAAATTGATTTTTTTCCAGTGTGTTCACATGATTCTCACTTCTTCATTAATTGGATTATCAAATTATCCAAAATCCATTATTTCTATTTAAAAGTTTTCTCTCTTAAGGAATCATTGACTTAGTATAACCTGAAATTGCTTCTTTCGAGTTTCTTCTTTATCTCAGAATAATTTCTACAAATTTCAGTTATTGTGATCACTTTAGTTTCATATTCCTTTAAATGTTTATCTAAATAAATACTTATATTACATATTCTGTCTTATTCTTTAATATATATAAGAGTTTTTATACTGCTGTTTTAGGCCATTTTGCCTTGAAGGTAATCTGATCCATTGGGATACCTAAATCCTGTGATTTCACACATACATACTCATTGTGTGTATGAGTCTGTGTTCCTAAACGTGGAAATTCTAGCTTATTCTATTTTGTACAATTGCCATAAAAAATATTGTATGGTGTAATAATTGTACACATTACATTATCAAGTATATTTCCAACAAGAGAGAATCTCCATCTTAACCAGACACTTATGGGAATGAAATCCTTTGTTTACTCTTCATAAATCTGATGATTGGAAGAATTTTCCACAACCTAGCTTGTTTATTCTCTGTTATTTACTTATTCCCTAAGCTGGGCACCATAAGACACATTCATGCCATTGTTTAACTTTTGTCCCTGCATCTTTGGGCCACAATGAAGATTTATTGATAGAATGAGTGGTAGTTGATACAATGGTAGTCCCTACTACATTGGGATGGCTAAGAACACTTTATACACGGAAGTGTCTGCAAACCACAGAAACATATCTCAGTAAATTCAAATTAAATGCATCCCCAGCTCACCTTTCCCATAGACATATTCCAAAACGCCCATAGCCATTCCAAAGCTGTCTGAAATGAGAGGGAATATGTTGGAAAGGAACTTGAATTGGAAAGAGATAGCAGTATTAAATAATTAGAATTAAAATATTTCCTTTTGCAAAGTTTCAAAAACTATTTATGACCATGTGAACACATTGTTGGTTCTGTCCCGGGCTCTCTCTCTTAGAAGGGTTCTATTCAGATGAGGGACTTTGAAGTTAAAGCTTTATTACCTTCCCTGAAAATCTGCCTTTGCTCTGGAAAATGAAGCTCTAGTCTCTTCCTGCATGGAGAGAGTAAGCATGTATAGCAGGTGAGCATCAGTCTAGTGCTCTGTGTAGAAGGGCTGCTGTTGGGAGTGACAGTCTTCTTATATAGTCTTTAACTCAGCTCCCATTTGCTCCATCTGGGAGCTCACCTCTGCCTCTCAACCCTCCAAATGCTCAGCTTCCCACTAGTTCTGCCATGACAATGCATTCTCTTCGTCAAGCCTTTCTCTCTGTAAGCACTATAAATCATGGCCACTCCGCCTGCTCGTCAGCTGCCACAGCTCCATCTGCTCTCTGACTGCTCTAAATCTCACATGCACCCTGGATGCTTCAGCAGGTGATACGTTGCTCTAATAGGACTTCTGATTCTAGGCTGAGCAAGCAGAGTCATTTATAGCATAGTCTTTGGAGTCAGCATTTTTGTTCTACTATGAATAGACATAATGAATTAGGTGAGTGTATGTGAACTAGAGAAAAAAGATAGTGATGTGGATGTAGTCTCCCAAATACTGAGCCCCTTCCCATTGCAAAGTAAATTAAAAACAAAAACTTGTATTTACTAATGTTATGTCTTCCTTTCTCTTATTTTTATGGATTCATGCTCTTCTTTTTCTTTTTTAAATCATTTTAGAGAGGCGCTGGAAGAAAAGGAAAGTATCTTTACCTGGACTCTTAAAAATTTTTCTCCTGTGAGTCCAGATAGTTTTCTAAATTTCCAAAGCCATGTTTTCTTCTTCATTCTGGCCACAAAAGAATCTATGCTAAGTGCTATTTAGACTCAGTCTTTCCCAATAGAAATTTCTGCTTGAAAATCTAAGAAGTCCTTATGGGATGTAGGCTGGTTCTCAGCTCTTCTAAGAGGCTCTCATTCAGTAATCAGATATATCCTTCCATGGCCAGGTCTATGTTACTCCTCTGCTCACTTTCCTTGGTGGTTTGTCCTCTTACTGTATCTGCTTTACAACAAATTGCCTACAGTTCATACAGACTGGTCTTGAGCTTAAAATGGAAACAGAGACCTCTACATCTTAGGATTGGGAGCCTGACCCTTACAGAAAACCAGAAGATCAATGTCTACTAAACAATTAGTCATTAGTTAGATTTTTAGCTTTTGGTAGGCACAACACTGAGAAGAAAGGGGAAGGTCATTTAAAAGCTCAGAAGCTATTCTGGATGGTCTTGAAAGGTTCTTTAGATTTTTCACTGAAAATTGAAAAGAAGTGATATTTATTCTTTATGTTTACTGTAACACTGGTTTTATTTCTTGGCCACTGTGAAAAGTGTCATAAACATACTTCTAATAATCTGTGAGGGCTTATCCAATTGTTTACTTATTTAGAATTTGTTTTTAAGTTATTACTAGTCTACAGGGTAGACCAAAGAGCAGGAAGTTCTATCTCATCAACCCAAATATCATCGCCTTGGATCAAATGCATGTATAAAATGTATAATATTCACCCTAATGTGTACATTTGTTTTTTCAGGAACTTTAAAAAAACTAATAATAAGAATTCCAACTCTCTATGAATTCCTCCTTGTTCAGAAATGGTGGTATAAAATTTACTTTGGTGTAAAATCTGAGCATGGCCTTACCATCTCTGATGAATTTTAACAACACCCATTTTTTATAGAAATGTTACTTGAATAAAAGTAACACAAATAATGTTCATAATTATAAAACTACCTTGATTGATTCATTAAAAAAAAATATTTCATGCCAGACATTGGGTTGTAATTTTCATAAGATCAGGGACTTCATCTGTTTTGTCCACCATTGTATTTCCAGCATGGTGAAGAGTACCAAGCCCAGACAAGGCCCTTGATACATAAAAGGTGTTGTTGAATAGGTAGTTGAATACATAATAACTAATTGGGGGGACATAAGCAAATATAGTAACCTATTAAGAGAAACCAAATAGAGGTCTATCTATATCTATATTAATTCATTAATTCATTGTTGCTGGTATAACAAATTACCACAAAATCAGTGGCTTAAAACAATACAAATTTGTTGCCTTAACAGTTCTGGAGCTCAGAAGTCCTAAAATCTGGGTGTTGGCAGGGATTCTTTCGGGAGGCTCTAGGCGAGAATGTTTCCTTGCCTTTTTCAGCCTCTAGAGGCCACCCACATTCTTTGCTTGTGGCCCCTTCCTTCACCTTCAAAGCCAGCAGAGTAACATCTTCAAATCTCTTCTCCCTCCCCCTCTTCCACTTTTTTCCTCTGACTGCACTGTTCCCCCTCCTTCTCCCACTTTGACACTCCTGCTTCCTTATTATGATGACCTCTTGTGTTTACACTGAGCATACCAGATAATTCAGGATAGTCTTCCTATCTCAAAAATTTTGACTTAATTACATCTGCCAAGTCCCATTTCACCATGTAAGGTAACATATTGCAAAGGTCCCAGGATTAGGGTGTGGGCACTGGATGGGGGGGGGCACTTCATTCTGCTTACCATACCTAGGATATAATGTGCCACAGGAGAAGGGAGCTTCATTTCAATCTGGGGAGACAGGAAAAGGTTTATAGAGAAGGTTCTTATTGACCAAACTCTAGGAACATGAGCATATAAAAAAGAAAGACTTTTATTGGCACAGGAAACGTGTATAAATAAGAAGACAGGAAACAGCAGATCTTATCTGATGACTTCAAGAGGCTTGTTAAGATTTGAATGTGGAACAAGAAAGATAAAGTTGGGGAGCATGTGCTGAACAAGAAAAATTCTGAAAAAGCCTGTGGTGACCATTTCATGTAGAGTCTTGTAAGATTTGCTAAGGAGTTTGGACTTTATATTATAGGCAAGTTTGACCAATGAAGAATTTTAAGCAACCTAAAATATTTCAATGTTTTCTCTTTGTACTTGGGATAAAGTTTAATATCCTTAACATGGTGCCATATTGGTCCCCTTTGGAGGTCTGTTAAAGCCTATAAACCTCTTCTCAGAATAATATATTTTTTTAGATTTAATTTTTTTTTTTTTGAGAGAGAGAGAGAGTGAGCAACAGAGAGAGAGAGCACAACCGGGGAGAAGGGCAGAGGAAGAGGGAGAGGCAGACTCCCTGCTGAGCACAGAGACAGGGCTCTATCCCAAGACCCCAGGATCATGACCTGAGCTGAAGGCAGACACTTAACTGACTGAGCCACCCAGATGCCCCTCAGAATATTATTTTTGAGTGCATAAAGTACATAGGGTTACAAGGAAAACAAGTTTTGTTGAAATAAAAAGTTCTACCCATCAGCCCCTTGGGCTTCCATTACAATACAGTATCATTCAGTAATTTTCCTTTACACTCTATACATATTCTATAGTTATTTATGTGATTATTTACATAATGCCTCTCTCACTGACCAGTCAATAATTTCCATGAGTGCAGAAGCTATTATATCTATTCCCAATGTCTACCTCAGCGTCTGGCACATAATAGACATTGAATTTATTTATTTATTTATTTATTTATTTATTTATTTATTTATTTACTTTTTACTTATTTACACTGAAGTTTTTTAAAAAGATTTATTTATTTATTTGAGAGGGAGAGAGCATGCATGCATGCACACGCCAGTGGGGGGAAGGGTAGAGGGAGAGAATCTTCAAGCAGACTCCCCATTGAACGTGGAATCTGAGGCCGGGCTCGATCCCACAACCCATGAGATCATGACCTGAGCCAAACCCAGAGTCAGACGTTCAACTGACTGAGCCACTCTGGGACCCTGACACTGAATTTTTAAATAAATTTTTTATTTTAAAAGTTCTAGATTTACAGAAAAAATTGTGAAGATAATTACCATATGCCCGATAGACAGTTTCTCCTATTATTAATATCTTACATTTGTGTGGTTCATTTGTCACAATAAATGAATAAATATTGATACATTATTATTAACTAAAGCCCATACTTTATTCAGATTTTCCATTTTTATCTAATGCTATTTTTCTTTTCCAAGACCCCATCCATTATATCACATTACATTTAGTCATCATGTCTCCTTAGTCTCCTCTTAGCTGTGACTATTTCTCAGGCTTACCTTACAATGGATAACCTTGAGAGTTTTGAGGAGTACTGGTCAAATATTTTGTGTATCTCTCACTGGGGTTTGTCTGATGTTTTTCCCATGATTAAACTGGAGTTATGGGTTTGGGGGAGGAATACCACAAAAGTGAGGTGTCATTTTTATCACATCATTTCGGGTGCATACCTGATTTATCATTACTGGTGTTAACTTTGATCACCTGGTTAAGGCAGTGTTTGTACGTTTCTCCACTGTAAAGTTATTCTTTTTTTTTTCACCCTTCACATACTATATTTTTGGAAGGAAGTCACTATGCATAGCCCACACTAAGGAATGGGGATTTATGCTCTACCTCCTTGAAGTTGGAATCTCTACACAAATTACATAGATTTTTTTTCCTGTCTATTCTCATCTGGTTTTTAATTTATTCAATCATTTATATCAGTAGTAATTCATGGTAATTTATTTTATACTTTGTCTTATAATCTAATACTACTTTATTTATCTTTTTGTTCAAATTGTTTCAGCTTTGGTCACTGGGAGCTTTTAGTTGGTTCCTGTGTCCCTCCTTACTCTCGGGCATGAGAAGATGCTTGAAGTTCATCATCTTTATTTCCTGCCCTAGCCCTAGAATTGGCTATTTTCCAAGGAGCCCTGGTTCTTTTTACTGGAGAATCAAGTTAGAAACCAAGATCTGGGCACTAGGTATGCTCATTCCTACCAGGGGATTGTTTGCTTCTAGGCCTTCTCAGCTGAAAGAGCAAGAAGTACATTTGTGTACTAACCCATTTTTACACACATTTCCATAAATATTTCTATTTGTGACCATATGCATATGGAGCTAAACATGAGTTCATAGTCATATCTCCAACTCTGATCGCTTAACATAGACTCATTCTAACCTCCTCCTACCCTTTTCTATAACTTCCCACTGCAACAGTGAGAAACCCAGCTTACTCCATCTATCATCCAGTTACTTAGCTATTCAATTCCATCATACATGTATAGTGGTTTCAGAATTGTTAATCCATACACCCATGGGAAACAACTTCATTAACTAGATTACAGTGCTTATATATAGTTCCTTTCATCTTTAATCTTACAGATTCCAATCATTTCCAAAATGATTGTTGGCACCTTTTTCCTTTACCCGCTTCAGTGAGGTTGTTTCATATATTTGTAATACAGTTAGATTCCTTTTTTTTTAAGATTTTATTTATTTATTTATTTGAGGGGGAAGGGGGAGAAGCAGAGGAAGAGGGACAAGCAGACTCTGCGCTGAGCATGGAGCCTGACTCGGGGTTCCATCCCATGACCTTGAGATCATGACCTGAGCTGAAATCAAGAGTTGGATGCTCAACCGACGTTGCTGTAATACAGTTAGATTCTTTTGCCACAGTCTACATTCGCCCTAAGATCTCCCTGACCTCCTAAATGATTTTAGAATTTGCGTCCATTAAAAGTTACTCGCTATAAAGTTCTATGGGTTTTGACAAATGCATAATGTCATGTGTCTACCATTATGTTATCATACAAAATGGTTTTACCATCCTAAAATATCTTCTTTGCTTTGCTTATTACTCTTCCTTCTTCCCAAGTTTTGAATTCCCAACAAACACTGTTTATCATCTCTGTAGTTTTGCCTTTTCCAGAATGCCATATAAATGAAATAATTTAATATGTAAACTTTTTAGAGTAGCTTTCTTTCACTTAGCAAATACATCTATGTTTTTGCATGTCTTTGCAAGGTTTGAAAACTCATTCCTTTTTATCTCTGAATACTATTCCATTGTATGGATATACCACAGTTTATTTATCCATTCACCTGTTGAGAGACATCTTGGTTTCTTCCAGTTTTTGCTCATCATGAATAAAGCTGCCATAAACATTCTGGCACAGGTTTTTATGTTGACATAAAATTTCAAATCAGCTGGGTAAATACCTAATTGCATAATTTCTGGATTATGTGATAAGACTGTATTTAGCTTTGTAAGAAACTGCTAAACTGTCTTCCAAAGTGCCTGTCCTTCTGTGCATTTTTCAATGAATTATGAGGAAGTCATTCTGGTGGCAGTGTGCAGATGTTAATATAATTAAAAGCTGGAGGTTAAATTTAGTCAAAAGACTGCTGCAATGGTTCTGGCCAGAGATAATGAATATCAGAAAAGGAGCAGCTGAGAGGTTAGAGGGCAGTGTCATGGCCTTGCAGAGTTAAAGATATAGAGTCCACAGAGATCTGGCCACTAACTAGATATGGGATATTGATGATATGTGGTAGCTCCTAGGTGTCTAGTCCAGGCAACTTAGTAAATGGAAATAGAGAAGAGGGGCACTTTGGGAGGGTTGGAGATTTTGGAACATTGTGATTACATGAGTCTGGAGTGCCTATGGGACTTACCAGGGGAAATGTCTAGGACACAGTTGTACACCTAAGTCCTGAGCTCAGAAATAAAACCTCTTTATCAGGATAGAAAGAAATAAAATTTCTCACAGTTGTAAAGAGGCCTGTAGCAAATTCTAACTTAGTAAACTGTCAGCTTTGGTTTAAGAACCATCACTTCCATTAAATTTAAATTTTTGTATGCAATGTATTTGTCTGTTAAGTGACAGTGCCTTCTAAACGAAGATAGATATCTGCATCACCATCCTTGTATGCTTGGTTGCTAAATTATTCTACCTGCCAGCCTGGATAATTCAACCTCTATTTATCAACTATGTTCTGACTATTCCCTTAGATTACCAATATTTTGTGTTTTAGAACCAAGAAAGAGTTTGGAGACCATCTAGTTCAACCACTTATTCTCGAATATGAACCTAATTTGAACCTAATCAATTTCATTACTATCATCTTACTATGCTTCCTTGCTTCTTATTTTTTAAAAAAATACCTGGGTTCTTTTAAAGAAAAACCAAGATTTATTGTGATTCACAGGAATAAGTTGTTCTAAACCCTGGGATGAAGGTAATGTTACATTTCTTTATTTTTCTAAATCTAATAAAATCCAATTCCAGTTCTCTGCCCACCAAAATTTGCAGTTCAGTTCCAGTGTCAGTGGTTTTTGGGGGACTCTTACTCTCTGGGGCATATTAGGTCCTAGAAAATGGGAATAAGACTGGGTCTCAGGTTTTGGAGATTACTGCAACCATCACGCTTTGCAGATGCCCTTGGGGGCTGGAAAAAGATGACAGCTCTTCTGTGGCTCTAGTCCTTTGTGGTAAGCTCAGTTACTAGAAACCTTTACCAAAGAAGAGAAGTTAGTTCACAGGACTCACAGGCTCTTCCTGCCTCTTCTGCATCTGGACATCTCAGACAAGTGCCCTCCAGAGAGCTCTTTACCACCCTCTCTCTTATCTCTTTTCCCTTCCTGGGAGATGCAACTCCATTGAAGTTAAATCATCCCCTTCTTTACCTTCAAAGTATAAACCTTTCCCCTCCAGACAATCTACCTTAATTATTTGGATAGATGTAGACCAGGAATTCTAATTTCTGTTGACCAGAACTTGAGAGCAAATGAGTAGACGTGGCCAGGCATAAGACTGACAAGTTAGGGACCATAAACCCTGTCTATAGGGTGCAGCACTATTCAACCATACCAAGTCTTCTGGTTCAACAAGAGAAGCCAAGAAGACATGCTTTTAGGGGAATTCTCTCAAATTTCAAAAGTTAGTGACTATTTTAAAATATTTTAAAATGCCCTTCAGATCAAAACAAAAAGCCTGTAATCAATAGGCAACTATTTTGGAAACTTTTACATAGATCTTCTAATGCACATGTATGTTAAGGAAACACAAATTCTTTCTGGAAAATTCTACTTTCTAATCCTAGAATTAAAAAAAAAAAGATAATTACTCTTAACTGGAGTTAAGGGAAATTCATCATAGCTCAGGAACAACACTGGATGAGGAGGTACAGAAAATAAGTCTTATTTTTTTCTAATGAGTCTTCAGCAGGAGGATTCAGTTGAGAGTTAAATTTTCAACCTTTTTACATGCATTTTACAATGCTTCACATACATGACTTAATCTGGACATGTGAATAATAAATATCTGTGTTAGAACATAAAGCATTTGGATTAGCATTGAATCTTTGGTTTCTCTTCTATTGATTTTTCCCAGTGATTTGCCCAGTGAGTTCAATAACTATACCAATAGTTGATGGATTAGTAAAAATAAGGAAGTAGATGGTCCATTTACCTTTTCCTGGTATTATAGCAAGATGATCCAATAATGCATTTTCTGTTTGAAACTATATAGCCCTTGATAATTATGTGCGTATGTGTGTTTATGGGTCTGTGTATGAAAATATTTGGTCATGACTATTTGTCTTGGTCTGTTCAGGCTACTATAACTAATTACCTTAGACTAGGTGGCTTATAAACAACAGAAATTTATTTCTCACAATTTTGGAGGCTGGGAAGTCCAAGATCCAGGTACTGGCAGATCCGGTGTCTGGTGAGAACCTGTTTCCTGGTTCATAGATGGCCACTTTCTCTTTGCATCCTCAGGTAGTGAAAGGGAGTGAGGGAGCTCTCTGCGGCCTCTTTTAAGGGCGCTAATCCCATTCAGGAGGACTCCACCCTACATTTTAACCACATTCCAAAAGTCCTACCCCCAAATGCTATCACCTTGGGGGTTAGGATTTCAACATATGAATTAGAGGTGGGCAGGGTACACAAACATTCAGTCCAAAGCACTATTGAACCATTTTATGAAAATCATTTGGAGGCACAGGCATAAATCCAATCACAGAACTCTTATAGCAAAGAGGTCTCTGCAAAATGAAGGTGCCTTTCTCATGGAAGTAAGAAAGAGTAATGGGGCCCTTCCTTCCAGTTTCAGTTTGGGAAGGCCTGACTTTTTACTTATTGAAATGAATTAGTAACTGTGTATCTTAAACTTCCAAAAAGTAAAAACTCACTCAAACTTACTGATGATAAAAAGACTCACTGCAAATCACTATGCACTTTTGTCTCCTTGAAATACAAAGAGCTCCATGCTTAGTATTCAATGCAATATGATTGTAAATGACAGCCAACCCTGGGAGGACCACCATATTTCATACTCAGAGGCCTCCTTAACTCCATGGTATGCACAGTGCATTCATTTCCTCATCATCTAATCAACTCTGTTAGCATTTTATCCTACTTCACCTCTGTAGCATTTTTTCCCCCAAACCCATCATCTTATTCTAATCATGAGAAAAATATCAGAAAACTCAAACTGGAGGACATCCTACAAAACGCAAAACCAGTATTCTTCGAAACTGTCAAGGTCATGAAAACCAAGGGAAAATGGAGAAACTGCCACAGACCAGAGGAGAGTAAGAAAACATAACAACTAAGTGCAATGTGATATCCTAGGTGGGATCCTGGAACAGAGAAAGGACATCAGCGGGAACACTTGTGAAATTCAAATAAAATCTATAGCTTAGATAATAAAAATGTATCACTGTTTTGACAAATGTGCCATGGTTATGTGAGATGTTAATAGTAGAGAAAAACAGGCAAAAAGTTATGGGAACTCTCTATAATGTCTTTTAAATTTTTTGTAAATATGTAATCACTTCAAAATAAAAAAATTACTTAAAAATTTTTTTTAATTGTGCTAAAGTTAACTCCCTGGGTATCCTGTCTAATTTAGCTTCTTCAGTCAAGCAACTTAGTGATAGGTTTTGGACATCAAACAAAGCTCCAGGTGAATACTTCTGTTTTCCATTACCTTGTGGTCCCTAGAGGGTCTGTCCTGAGTCAATACATCAGTCAGGAAGGAATCTTTTGGCTGAAATTTCAATTCAAATCAACAAACAAAAGTGGGAATTTCTCAGTTTATAAAACTGTAAGTCTAGGGTTGTCCTGGCTCTAGAAAAAAAGAGAATATTATCAGTAGTTCTTCCTATTCTCTTAGCCCTGCTTTCTGTTCTGTGGCTTCATCCTGAAGCCCTTTATCATGACTTTCTGCAACCCCACACTATACCCTCTGGATTCAACTTCACCAGAAAAGAAACTATGCCCATCTTTCTAATAGTTCCAGCAAAATTTAATTCCTCCTCATTGATCCTGATTGGATCATGTGCCCAACCACAAACAAATCATTGTAATTAGAGAATGCAATGTTTTGATTGTCAGACTTGAGCCACAAGCCCACCTCTGAATTGAGGGTGGAGTTAACTCCCCTGGAAGCTCATGAGCTGACAGTTGTTTCTCAAAGGGAAAGGCAAGCATTGTGACAAGGAGCTGACTAAATGGATGTAGAATAGTAAAAAAGAACAGATATCTATTTTACCTACAGTGTATTTCCTTTAAACTAGGCTGCTTCTCCAGACTTCCAACCCTGGCTCATAACCAGTGCTTTTCTATAGAAAGGGAAGTAGCCCTGCTTCGTCTATGCCCTTTTCATGTCTACCTGTAACTGACTCACTATAACACCAAGATATAGTGTGGGTTTACCTGTCCTAGAAATGTTGATAAACCTTCCTTGACTCCAACCACATTTTTCTCTTCCCTTGTCTACTCTTTAATTCATTTGTGGTATTTGAAGTTGGTACTATAAGCAGTAACAGCCATTCCTATGCAGGTGTGGTTTTATAGCCCTACTACAAACCAACAACATGTTCCCTACTATGGGCATAGAAACTGTTGTGTTGTTGGTTTTTTGTTTTTTTCTTTCCATTGTGGCTCTAGTTCTTCTCTAGAAAAACTTGAATTATTCCTCAATCTCATTATCTGTCTGAGACCTGATCAAAGAAAAAAAGTCATAGTTTCCTATTGTTTTGTGTCAGGAAGGCTTTGATGTTTGATGGCTTTACATCTTAGAGTGTTTTTTCTGCCCAGAATTTTTGACTTTGGCTTACTTCAGCTCACTTGGGCCACTTGAGCAAACCATGATCACATATAACTCACAGATACCCAGACCAAGAGTTGGGGTTTGGGAGAAGCAAGCAAAATGGGCATTTCTATCACCTGGTGGACCATGTGTAGTAGTCAATGTCTTGTGTGTGTGTGTGTGTGCACGCACATGCCTTGACCACATACTTTGAGCACTCACTGTTCCTTACACTCAGATGACTCTGACCAAAAACACCTGAAACTGCCTTCCAGATGACTCTCTTCAACCACAGGAAGATGCTTGACTCACATTTGGGGTAAGCCAAAATTGCCAGGGAGGTAATGCTCTCTGGAATAGAGGCCTCAACAAATCACAGTAGTTGGTAGATAAATACCACTGTTTTTTACTCCTCAGGATCCTTCTATGAAGAAAATGCCTTAAGCCTCTGGGTGAGGACAGCAAATCCTCTCATCCCTGATGCCCAAGTAAAAGTTCATTGCTTCTGGGGGAGAGCTGGAAACAAAACCTGTGTCTGTCTAGAGTATGGAACATTACTGCTAGGGGAGGTATAGCAGCAAAAACCCTCTGCTCCTGAGGAAGAGGCAGAAAAGCATCTTGGGTGTAGGCTCCTCCACCATTAAGCAGAAGCTGGCTACTACAAGGATGGAGCAGAAAAGCATCCCACCCAAGACCAACCACAGATACAAGGCAGAGCTTGGCAGCAACAGGGAAGGGGAGCAGGAATGCTGAAAAAGCACAAGCCCCAAGGACAAGGTATAGAAGGCCTGCTTGATTCAGGTCAGGAAAAGAGAACCCTCTCCACATCTGCTGTAATACCAGCAGTGAGTGACGAGCCAAAGCAGTCAACCACATGCAAGAGCATGGACAGAGATCCCATCTTTAGCACAGGCAAAGGGGACTGCTAAAGCTGAAGATGGATGAAGAACGCAGAGAAAAACCTTCCAGCACACTAGGCTCTACTCTGAGTACAAAACAAGGGCAACTAAACTCTGGAAAAATTTGAAACCTGTGGTGAAAAGAAGGTGAGAATAGCAACTACAAAACCCAACCCCAGCTCAGCTCCTGACTAATTTGACTCAACCGCACATGCTAAGGGCCTGACAAAAAGGCAAGCAAATTTCTAGGTGTAGATATTATTTTACTCAATCTCTTCTATTATATACACAATACCTGGTAATTAATTTAAAAAAAAGAAAGAAAGAAAATTAAGAGATAAAGCAGTCAATTGAACCAGATTCAGAGATGACCCAAATATTCAAGCCATCAGCCAAAAACATTGAAACAATTATAATTAATATGTTAAAGGATCTGATGGAATAGGTGAGCAACTTTCATGAACATACAAGGAATTCCAATAAAGAGATAAAAATTACTAAAAAATATTATACTAATTGAAATGCTACAAATAAAAAACATAATATCAAAGATAGAGAATTCCTTTGACAGGCTTATCAGCAGGCTGGAAGAGCCAAGAAATCAGTAAATTTGAAGATATATCAATAGAAATTATTCAAAATGAAACACAAAGGGGGAAAAGAGAATAATAATAATAATAAAGAACAGAATTCCAAAAGCTGAGCACAATATTAAACTTTTAACATACATGAAAATGGAGCCCCAGAGAGAGGAAACAAAATGGAGCAGAAGAAATATGTGAAGAGATGTCTTCAAATTTTCCAAAATTAGTAATAAAAAACAGCAAGTCATAGATCTAAGATGCCCAGAGAACCTCAAGCAGAGTGAACACCAATAAACACACAAATATTCATACCACCAATCAAACTGCTATAAACCAAAGACAGAGAGAAGATTTTGCAGGCAGCAAAAGCAAAAACAAACATTACATACAGAAGAACAAAGAATTATAGGAGACTACTCATTAGAAACTTTGCAAATTAGAGGACAATGAATCAAGTGGTACAAGGAAAAAGAAAAAAATTGCTGACCTGGAAATCTATACCCACTGAAAATACCTTTCAACAATGAGAGTGAGCTGAAGGTATGTTTTCAAATAAGCAAAGACTGAAAGAATTCACTGTCAGCATATCCGTACAACAAGAAACGTTACAGAAAGTTCTTCACATACAAGGAAAATGATACCAGATGGTAATTTAGATCTACAAAAAATGAGAGAGAGAGAGAGAAGAGAATCATAAATGGTAAAAATAAGGGTATATGTAAAAATATTTTTCTTAATTTTAATATTTGAAAAGATAATTGATTAAGACAAGAGTGGGCAAACTTTTTCTATTAAAAAAACAGATAGTATTTTTGGCTTTACAGACCATATAGGTTTCCTGTTGCATAATCTACCTTATGGTTGTTATTATTTACGTAATCAATCACAAATATAAAAACCATTCTTAGGGGTGCCTGGGTGGCTCAGTCAGTTAAGCATCTGCCTTCAGCTCAGGTTATGACCTCAGGGTCCTGGGATGGAGTCCTGCATTGGGCTCCCTGCTCAGCGGGGAGTCTCCTTCTCCCTCTCCCTTTGCCCCTCCCCGCCTCAGTGTTCTCTCTTGCACACTCTGCTCTTGCTCTCTCTCTCTCTCAAATAAATAAATAAATAATCTTAAAAAAAAAAAACACAGGCTGTATAAAAGCAGGCCCTGGGCAGGATTTGGACTGCAGATCATACTTTGCTGTCCCCCTGATCTGAAGCAAAACAGTAACTATAGTGGGTTATGTGAGAAGTAAAATGTATGGCAACAATAATATGGGAGGAGGAAGTAGAAGAGAGTGAGAAAGGGATTGACAACATTTCAAGGTTCTTACACTTTAGGAGAAGTTGTATAATGATGGAAGGTAAACTGTGATAAGTTGAAGATGGATATTGTAAGCCCTAAAGCAATCACTAGAAAAATTAAAAAGTGGATGTAAGATGGAATTATGAAAAAATATTTAAATAATAAAAAAGACAAGAGGGAAAAAGAACAAAGAACAGAGATAAACAAATGAAAAAATGGTAAATTTAACTCCAACTATATCAATAATTACATTAAATATGAATTGTCTAAATGTTCCTATTAAAAGGCAGATTGTTAGATTGAATTAAAAAGTAACATCCAACTGTATGCCATATGCTATACAAGAAACCCACTTTAAATATAAAGACATAGGTAGGCTAAAAGTACAGTGATGAAAAAAGATACACTATGCAAATTTAATTTTTTAAAAACCTGAAGTGGCTATATTAATATCAGACAAAGTCAATTTTAGAACAAGTAATACTATCAAGGGTAAGAGATATTACATTATGATGAAGGGGTCAATTATCAAGAAGCCATAATATCACTAAGTGTTTATGTGTGTATCAACAAAGAGTCAAAATACATGAAGCAATAACTGACAGAACTGAAAGGAAAAATAAATAAATCCACAATAATAATCGGAGATTCTAACATTCCTTTCTCAATAATCAATAGAACAAAGAGATAGAAAAATCAATAAAGATACAGAACAACAGTGTTAGTCAGCTCAACATGACTGCCATTTATAGGACCCTCCACCTAATAACAGCAGTATACACATTCATTTCGAGTGCACTTGGAACATTCATCAAGACAGACCGTAAAACAAATCTCAAAAAAATGGAAAGAATAGTCCATTGACTACTTGACAATAGTCAAGTATATTCTCTGACCACAACAGAATTTCACTAGAAATCAATAACAGAACGCTATCTGGAAATCCCTAAATACTTGGAAATCTTACTACACACTTCTATACAACTCCTAGGTCAAAGAAAAAGACACAGAAAATTAGAAGATATTTTGAATTGAATGAAAATGTAACCAAAACATGAAAATTTGTGGGAGGCCCAATATAACAAATATTTTTTGAGTTGATACCGGGAGCCAAACTCTGTTTTAGATGGGGGCAATATCCCAGGTGGGTAAAACCTGAGGGAGGGAAGCTATAATTTTGTCAAAAGCTGCTGGTTGTGTCAGGTGAGATGAAAATTGAAAGTTGGCCCCTGGCTTTAGTAGCATGGCTGGAGGCCAGTGGTGACCTGCACGTGAGGAGTTTGTGCAGAGCGGTCGGGGCACACACCTAGCTGGAAGAAATGGGCTGAGAGGAATTGGCTGAGCTGAGTGCTAGTTCAAGGCGTTTTTCCACAGAAAGGAACAAGAGAAAGGACAGTAGTCAGTAAACGGAAGTAGGGTAAGGAGAAGGCTGTGTTGTTTTGTCTTCTATTTTTTAAATTATTTTTTTTAAAGATTTTACTTATTTATTTGAGAGAGAGAAAGAGCATGAGCAGGGGGAGGGGCAGGGGGGGAGGGAGAAGCAGACTACCCGCGGAGCAGGGAGCCGGATGCGGGGCTCGATCCCAGGACCCTGGGATCATGACGTGAGCCCAAGGCAGACGCCTAACCAACTGAGCCACCCAGGCGCCCCTGTTGTTTAGTCCTTTCAAGGAGAAGAACTAGCACCATGCTTGCCTTCTAATGGGCATTATCTAATGGATGGCTAATAACTGACCATATAGGAGAGAGAGGGAAGACATGCTGGACTGACGTTCCCGCCCCCGCCCCAGGAGAGAAGGGAAGGCTGTGGTACAAAAGCATGTATTAAGGAAAATATTAACACACAACTCACAGGCCTGCGGTGAGGAGTAAAAAAAATCATGCATGAAGAGTAGTTGCTTCCAGCATGGAGAAAGTGCTCAACAAATGTTAGCCATTACTACTACTATTTATTGTTGTTCTGTTGTTGTTCTTGTTCTTGTTCTTGTTGTTAACTCTTCTAGGCCTTATTCTTCTCATCTATAAAAATTAGCTGGCATGCATTTATTTCTAAAGCGCTACCCAGTTCTGACGCGCTGTGAGATGAGATTACTCAGGAAGTTGCCCATGATGTCTGAAGAGGACCTCATTTCCGTGCCAAGATCACACGAGGTCACCGGGTACTATTTAAAATGAAACCTATGCACAGCTTAACTGGAACAGCCGTGTGGGGAACCTTAACGCTGTGCACGAGGGAGAGCTCTAATGCCCCTGGGCCTGTGCGGCAGCAGGAACGCAGGGCAGAAAAAATTCTCCTAACACCTGAGTCTTGAGACTCTCCAAAAGCAACTGAGTCATGCAACTCCCATTGTAGACCGGGTTGCTATGTAAACTGGGCTCCATAAGGCATTTAAAGACTTAGCACAAGTGGCTGGAGGTTTAATCTTTTAATTCCATTGCTCCGTAAGTTCCTTATAGGTTCAGTGAACAAGGAATTTAGACATAATATTAGAAACCCATTTTCAGGAAAGGGCTTAGGCCTTGAAAAAATGTGCTGCATTTTAGTACACAAAAGACACCACAGACTAATCTCTAGATTTACTCAGTCTACGGGTAATTCTCGTGCAGGGATCCTGCTGAAAAGACTCATGCTTACGCAGTAAATTGTCTGCGGTGTATTTCTTTCCTGCACCATCCACCCCTCTCCCCCAGCACCTCCAAAGGCCTCCTTTATTAAAAGGCTCGTGTAGATGGAATATGTTCACAAACACGCTAATTTGGGTCATTGGCTCCCTGATGAAAGCCCCGATTCACTGTGAAACATTATGTGCCACTTATGGACTTGGGGACATTTGCACTTTAGAACAGTAGAAAGAGTCACGTGAACACATTATCAAAAACAGTATGGATGCTCAAACCACTTGTCACCTAGCCAAGCCGAAGGAAGGCTGAGCACTGTAATAGATGGAAAGATAGTGTCAGGAAAAACAAGTCACAATTTATCCAGCCTGAAAAACCAGTGCTGGTTTGCATATATCAGATTTAATTTTATTTTTCACGAGTCACTTGAGGGCAAGACACATTTTATATTTGAGCTACAAAGAAGTGCTGAATTTGCTCTTCTCGCTCTCTCCCTCCTCCCCGTGGGAACTTGACAAGTTATGAAATAGTCGTGACACTTTTCTAAAATCACCAGATTTTTTTCCGGTTTTTAATTTTTGGTTACATTAACTGTTTAGTAACTCTAAACAATTGCACAAGGATTCATGAGGCTGGGAAGCCATGAGTTAAGTTGCTGGGGCAGAGGAGCTTGGAGTGAGCTTGTGACTAACACGTGGTGTCCCACATTTCTTGTTTGGACAAAGAAGGTAATTACCTGCACTTACATTTTTCTATCTGGAACATCCAGACAATGATAGTCCCTGCAAAGGAATGTTGCAAGAATTAGAAAACTGCTCTAAAATCTCTTAGCACTTCTAGACAACAAATTCCACCACTGTTATATTACATATCATAAATACTATATTTTATTTTGATAATGGCGCTGTCAAGGACTTTTCTCCTTTACCCTCTGGTTCTAGGTCTCATAGAATTTAAAAAAGAAAAGAAAAAGAAAAACTCATCTGAGGTTGCAGTCAGAGAGAAAAGCACAAGAAAAGCATTTTTGATGTAGTAAAACAATTTTACTATGAGTGTCATCAAGGTATAAAGGAGAGAGACAGATTGTGGCATGTTTTATCACTTCAAGATAATTAAGCCAATTTTCACTGATGCTTATAAAAGTTTGACACGGAAACAAGAAAACTCTGTTACAAAGTCAAGTTTTCTATTAGAACCTTCATTGTATGTATTCTGCTATGACAAGAGTAGATTTTTCATCTTTTTCCTAACTTGATGCTCAGACCTGCCTGATCTTGGGGACTATGTGTACTAACGTTGTCAGATTTGGCAAATAAACCTACAGGACACCCAGTTAAATTAGAATGTCAGGTAAGGGGCCCCTGGGTGGCTCAGTCAGTTAAGCGTCTGCCTTCAGCTCAGGTCATGATCCCGGGGTCCTGGGATCGAGCCCCGCATTGGGCTCCCTGCTCCTCAGGGAGCCCGCTTCTCCCTCTCCCTCTGCTGCTCCCCTGCTCATGCTCTCTCTCTCTCTCTCTCTATTAAATAAATAAATAAATAAAATCTTAAAAAAAAAAAGAATGTCAGGCAAATAAGTAGTTTTTAGTATAAGTGTGTCCTATGCAATATTTGGGACATACTTAAACTAAAAAATCATTCTGGTTTATATGATATTCAAATTTAACTAGGCAACTTATATTTTATCTGCCAAACCTAAACATGCTAGGATTTTTTTCTACCAAACCTGTCGGAGAGAGGGGCCAGCATGGTTTGTCAGCTAGCCGGATATCCCCCCTGAGAAACGTGAGTCACCGCACCTAAAGGTTATAGTTACCCTTGGTGAAGCCTGACTTGGGACCGGTACACCAGACAGGAGAGTTAGTGGGGGTGGGGCGGTGGAGGCAGAGAGGAAGAGCAGAGAATTTGGAGCTTTGTTCATCTGATGCTCATGCTCAGGTAGGTGACCTCACACAGCATCCCAGGGACCTGTGTGGGGTTGATGCTGGAGTCTGGGGATCAGTGGCCCAGGGACCCACCTGGGAATTCTGGCCAGAACAGCAGAGAGATTCCAGACCTTACATTCTGTGCTGATTCTCATAGAGATAGAAAGTTTTTAGCTCTTGCAGCTACATGCAGCTAGAACAGGAGGAAGGGGATGATGCACAAACGTTCTCCCATTTTAAACTTCATCGAGGGGTTATTATTATGTTCATATCATGTTTGGTATTTCACCGGTAAAAAAAATCAAGATTTAAAAGCACTAGCTTTCAAGTCAAACTGACCCGGGTTTGAATTCTGGCTCCACCTTCCAGCTGTGAGACTTTGAGCAAGTTGTGTGAACTCCCTGTGTAAAATAAAAGTAATACTACTTCGCAGGGATGTAGGGAGGAATAAGCAAGTAATTTCTAAACTTTTTAATACCGTGTCTGCCAGAGTAAGGTCTCAGTAAATACTACCTGTGTGGTATTAATAGACTTTTAAAAGGGTCAAATTCTTAATCTGAGTATTACACAGAAGTCCTGTTCTAGTTGTGGACTTAATGGTATTCATTGACAATCTCTGATGAAAAATCCATAGCAAGTGTTAGATTGGCCCTTAATCATTATCATCCTATTAGGGCAAAAAAGCTGTTCGAGTCCAATGATCACACTTTCTGTTATTTAAGCTATAACCCCATAATTACTAACAAGAAAAACCTTCTCTGATTAACTGAATGAATGAGCTCTAAACAAAGAAAATCCCTCAACTCAATATAGGTATTTGAATTGATCAAAATGAGCTATTTCATTGATTCTTCAATAACATAATGTCCAAATGTGAACACTGCATGCCCATAATATTACTATGAATTTTTTGACAGCTTTTGGGTTTCAAGAGTCAGCACACATAGAGCAGTGGTTCTTCCCCTGGCTGTACAGAAGCATCATCTGAAGGGCTTTTTATCTTTTTTATTTTTTTAAGATTTATTTATTGTATTTTAGAGAGTGAGAGAGAGCGGGGGTGGGGGTGAGGTTGTACATAGGGAGAGAGAATCTTAAGCAGACTCTGCTGAGCGCGGAGCTAATGCGGGGCTCGATCTCGACGATCCTGAGATCAGGAACTGAGCCAAAATTAAGAGTCGGCCACTCAACCAACAGAGCCACCCCAGGCGTCCCATGCAGGGCTTTTTTAAAAAGCAAAAACAAAAGCAGATGAGAAAGGGCACTCCTCCCAGACCAATTTAATTAGAATCTTGAGGTAAGCATGAACAACAGTATGTTTTAGGAGTTTTCTGATTTTAACAAGAAGCCAGTTTGAAAATATTGGGTAGAGGAAAGAACACGAGATTTTGAGTCTTCCCAAGCTGAACTGAAACTCAGGGCTCT
The DNA here is from genome assembly GCF_002201575.2 of Neomonachus schauinslandi. Taxonomy (NCBI): domain Eukaryota; kingdom Metazoa; phylum Chordata; class Mammalia; order Carnivora; family Phocidae; genus Neomonachus; species Neomonachus schauinslandi. The sequence continues at coordinate 123,414,980 of NC_058405.1, forward strand.
GTATTTATTAGCTATGTTGCCTTGTGCAGTTGATTAATTTCTCACGGCATTGGTTCCCCTAAGGATCTATGGAGTTCCTACAAAAATGGAAGTTACTATTCTAGAGTTTGTATAAAGAAGGTGGGCTCCTCCTTTAGCCATCTCCAGCCAACCAGAGCATTTCTTTCTTTCCATTCAAAAAAATTTCAAATTTTTTCAGTATATTTCTTGACTTTTTTTTTATTGCATGATTGGAAGCTGGCTCTTGATGTAAAATGATTTCTTAATTGTATTATACATGTCATTCGTGTTGCTGTGTTATCTTGGCTCTTTCCAGAGCCATTTCTGGAGGTTGGACATAAAGGGCTGAAGATTTTGGTACAAAATTTTATTAAAAGAAATGTAAATTGGTTTCACCACACAATCGTTATTATTTCCTTATGTTTCCTGCCTTTGGTCTTACAGCAGAAGAATTGGCTCCTGCTGTGCCGTGCTTACCAAAGAGCTTCTACTCTCCCTTAAGTCTCCAATTTCCAAAATTTGGAAGTTGGATTAGAAATTGATTTTAATACTTACTATTTTATTTTATGGTAGTCTCCCTTGCTAAAATTGCTATCTAATACAGGTTTATTTTAAATCCTTAAACAATTTTGTTACCAGAATATTTTTGCAGTTCTCACCATAGCCCTGGAGGTTCAGTGATAAACAAAAGTGTCACATGGTTAGGATTAGAAATCCAATTTCCAACTGTCTTCGAGATGAATGGATATAAAGGTTGTAAACAGAGTTAATATTCAAAATACTTAGAAACCAGTTCTATAATATAAATTATAGTAAGAATAATACAATTAAAAATATAATCCCCCTTTTTTTCAAATGTAACCATATGATGATGATGTATTTATGGCAAAACTATTTTTAATCAAGTAACATGACATGTACCACAAATTATTCACCAAGTCATTTTGAGAATTTCCAAATAATTTATCAGTTTTCAAAAATTAATGTTATCTTTTTTCTCATTTAGTTTTTGTGTTCTGGCTTGTTTGTTTGACATGGCTGTCACTAGATACACGGTAAACTCATCTGAACCATAAATTGACTTAAAAAACTCCATCAGACTCCTTGAATGGCTCCTCCATTAAGTGGATTGCCATTAAGTCTCAGGAAAAAGAGAATTTTTCTTAACATTAAGGTTATTATCCATGAAACTGCATCTCATAGCTTCAAATTTTCCTATTTTTAGTATGTTTTTTAAATACTTCTAAAAGAAACAGTTAACGTTTCATTGATTATTGTTGTCATTTTAATGCCTTGACTTACAAGCTTTCCAAAAAGTTGTCTCATTTTGGTAAAGGTTTTGCAATAACTAGGAACATAATTCCAGATAATCATGATCTGCTCATCTCAAACTCACTTTTTAAAAATTCCAATAAACATCGCATGTCTGTACTGGCTTAGTTTTCTTCTTTTAAATGAAGTTTTTAGTTTGGAATAATTTCTGATTTGCAGGAGAGTTGCAAAGATAGTACAGATCTCATATACCCTTCACCCAGTTTCCCTTAATGTGAACATCTTATATAAAACCATGGTCCATTGGTCAAAAACAAAAAATTAACATTGGTCAAATACTATTTACTAAATTATAGCCTTTATTTGGATCTGACCAGTACAACCCAAGCCCCCTCCCCCTTCACTACCAATTCCACATTCCTCCATAAAGGTTAACTATAATTACCAGCTCAGTTTGGGTGCATATTATATACACAGAGATAGACCTACAGAAATATAGTTTTGCTCTGGAGTGGTGTTGGATTTTTTTTTTTTCCCACAGAAACGTTACTGTATTGTTCAAGTTGTCTTCACTCAAAGACATGTTGTTGTCCAGAAGCAAATGGCTTTTATTTGTTATCTGTCCGCCAGAGGCCTTAGAGGTGAGACTCTTGCCTAGACCCAGCAACTTAAGGTTTCTGTTTCACATGAAAAAGGGTGCAGGAAAATGGGCAACCAATCACATCCTGCAAAGTGATACCCCTGAGGGGAGCTCTCTCCAGTCTCCTTCCCTCCCCCCAGTTTTTCTCTTGAGCTCCTAGAGGAAGACTCTGAAACTGGGTGTGAGCTCCCCTCATGTCTGGGGCTTCCAAATATTGTAAATTGATATGTTAGCCCACATTTGCTTTTAGGAATTTATAAAAATTGTAGCCAATTTTTTTCTTATTCATTTCTATGGGGGCTACCTCCCCCTCCCACTCTCTGCCAAAGGTGAAATAATTCATGTGTATTCATGTGTGCTGCCTCAGAGACCTCAGCCCTCTGATAGCTTCAAGAAAAGTTATGATTCAATAGATTATTTGACCATTTTAGGCTTTTATTCATTGTTAGGATGGAAGTGAAATTTTCTTGTGACTTTTACATTTTAAATGGAGACAACACTCTTATCTTTGTGAATTTGGTAGAACATTCATATATCTATTAGTCTTTTTCAATTGTGCCATTGAATTCTAGAATGAGATGTATCATGGCCCAAATGAATTTGTCCCAAATGGTTCCAATAAAGAGACTTTAATGGAGGGCTATTCACCGAGGTGTGGATAGGTTTAGGAGAACAGGCAACTTTCTTTCCTTTTTCTTTTTTAAGATTTTATTTCTTTGCGAGAGAGAGAGAGCATGAGCGGGGAGGGGCAGAGGGAGAAGCAGACTCCTCACTGAGCAGGGAACCCGACGTGGGGCTCAATCCCAGGACCCTGAGATCATGACCTGAGCTGAAGGCAGATGCTTAACCAACTGAGCCACCCAGGGGCCCCAAGAACAGGCAACTTTCTTCAGGACTCTAGTATCTGGTTGTTGTTTTTTTAAAAGATTTTATTTTTAACTAATCTTCACACCCAACATGGGGCTTGAACTCACTACCCCAAGATCAATAGTTGCACACCCTACCCTGCCTGAGCCACCCAGGCACCCTAGGATTCTAGTATTTGTATGTGTTCCTTAATCCCTAGATGTATGTCGAAACAGGGACATCATATACATAAAGCAAGTGAACCTGCTGTTGACTGGATTTCTTTTATTTCACGGCAGTTGTATTAGTCAGGGTTCTCTAGAGAAGCAGAACCAATAGGATGTGTATATATTTGGGGGGATTTATTATAAGGAATCAGCTCACACAGTTATGGAAGCTGACAAATCCCAAGATCTGCAGGGTGCATCTGCAGTTTGGAGTCACCTTATGGTTTTGTTCCAGTCTGAGTCCAAAGGCCTGAGAACTTGGAGAACAAATAGGGTAGTGTATTTCCTGTTTGAAGGCTGGCAAACTTGAGACCCAGAAAGAACAAATGTTTCCGTTTGAGTCCAGAGACCAAAAGAAAGCCAATGTCCCCGTTCGACAGCAGACTGGAAGAATTCTCTCTGGCTTGGGGGTCAACCTCTTTATTCTATTCAAGCCTTCCACTGATTGGATGGAGCCCACTCATATCAGGAAGAGAGCAATTTGCTTTACTCAGTCTACTGATTTAAATGTTAATCTCTCCAAAAATATCCTTACAGAAACACCCAGAAAAATGTTTGACCAACTATCTGGGCACTCTATGGACCAGTCCAGTTGAAACATAAAATTAATCATCTTGACAAGGAATAGGCCAGTTGCTCATGTCAATTCATGAGGCACTTTATCTTTGAGAATCATTATTCTTTCCAATCTAAGAGTTGACGATGATGTCCTATTTGGGTAATATGTGTATGTGTGCATACAGGGGTATGTGCATGTATGCGTGTAATACATAACATATATGCACACATACATAGCTACATTTTTTAACAGGAAACACAAGATCTCTAGATCAGAAGACAAACAATTTATTAATCACTGAGCATCTTAATCATGAGTTTTAATCCCCACTGAGCAATTCAATGAAGCCTGAGGTCACCCTGCACATGCAATGGAATTCATCACAGGAGAGGAATCCTCAAATTATAAAACTTGGGGCTCTTATAGGTTGCTCACTCATTTGTTCATCTTCCCCTTCAGAGAGGGAGAGACACCTTTACTCCAGAATGTAAACAAGTCTTCTCAGGAGAGAAGAGGGTAAAGTCTCTACTTTTTCTTCACCATCCTGGAGTGTACAAAACATGGTGTCAGTGGAGATAAGTGTATAATTTCTCCAGAGCCATACACTGTCTGTAACTTCCAAGGCATGTTTGTCTTACAGACTTTAAATGCTATGATTTTCCCTGATTTCCTCAGAGTGATTATCCATTACTAAGATTGCAGTTCAGTTGGGCAAAATAATCATCTGTAAGGTGCTAGAGATCTTTACAAAAACCATAAATAAAGATTCTTTTTTCTTCAGTTGATTTTACTAATCCTTTTCCCCACTGACGAGCAACGAATGTAGATGGCCTTAGAGGTTCATCTTTCTTTTAATAGCTTAGCTGAGAGCTGGCTTAGCTGGACTGAGCCAGTCTGCAGAGGGATAGCAAAGCCTTTGGTTGATATCCACATTCTTGGTAGACAAGACTGTTCCCAGCGTCCAGTATGCATACTCCCTATGGATTTTCTTGTGCCTAGAGGTCCCTTGATAGATATATTTATTGCAACTTAGAATTAGATGTTCCCAACCCTTCCTAGGCTAAACCTACAAATAGGTACTATGGTGTGGGCATAGGACTCATTTATGTTCTTGGAGTGCTCCCTGACTGCCAGCCAAGGCAGACCCCTCTCTGCTGGGATCTTGTCCATGGATCTTGTCCATGAATATTTATGCCAGGAATGTTCTGTGGAATAACTGAGAGGTCAGGGTTACATGCTTTTTGCTACTTCTCTGTTTTTAAGTGTTTTCTCCCCATGAGCGTGCTCTTGTATCTGCTCTATGCATTGCTAGTTGCATATAACCAAGACCACTCTGCTTGACAGTAAACATTGCAGATCTGTGTATTTGGAAAGTCAAAGTAAGTTTTTTTTTTTCTTTGTTTTTCCCAGTACCTTTTTCCGGGAGGCAGTTTCCTTTTGGTCAGGCAGCCCATATTCTTCCTCTTCAGGCTGAAACTGCCTCATTCAGCTTATCCTAAATGGAAGTAATGGAATACTGTTCCCTCTGACATTCTCATTGAAATACCTTGTCATTTAGCTTTCATCAGTTTCTGGAAGGTTCTGTGAGTGAGATTTCATCCTTTTGATTGTCTAGTTTTGTGGGGTATGATTTTTTTAAGTATGAAGTTTTTCTTCTTTATGATTACAGTTATTGGCTATCTAAATGTGCTAGAGATAACTGAAACACACATCCCTGTATCATATCTCAGACGTCATATTCTCCTAACAGAAAATATACTTAAAATGCTAATGTGCTCACTGAGCAGGTGGTGTTTGATAGCATTACAAAGAAGTATCATAATAATCATGTCTGTCCAGTTGAAAAGAGGAAGATCCATTTTTCATCTTATGGCCCTAACTGAAAGCTATTTTTTTCTGTGAAAAGGAAAGGGTTGATACAATTTTCTCCACAGTAGCAGCCAAAGGAAAGGGACTAACTTAAGTCCCTTCCAAGGAAACTCGCCCAGGACCACAGAAAGTTCAGCACAGCAGAACAGAACATCTATTCCAAAGACAGAATCTCTCAAACCAAAAGAGAGGCTAGACCCGGGTCCTAGGAGCATATGTACAGACACGTCTGCAGTATAATTGAGGAAAGAATAGCCCTTGTAGCAATAAACTTCAGCTTCAGGAAGTACACGGAATAAAACTCCTCTTGGTTCTTAACACCTAGTACAGTGGCTGGGATGTGGTAGGTACTTAACAAATGCCAGCTGAATAAGTAAATAAATGAATGACTAAACCCCAACATATGGCCCAAGGGTAACCAGGTGTATTGACTCCTCAAGAGAGATTATTCTAAATCCCTACCTCTCTCAGGCTACATGTTTGGTAGCCTCATTCCTTGTGATGTGGTCAACTTCGCTGTTCACCTACTCTTCCAGGAAGAACTAACCCATCATTGATTCCTCATTAGTAGCCCAGGACCAAGAGTAGAAAGGTCTTGGTTTGATAGTATTGTTGTAGGAAGGCCACGAAGAATACTGGGGGACCAACTGGTTGGGGTGAGTTAGCACAACTAAGTGATTCATGAGTAAAGCTGGAGGAACATTCTGGACCATGGCTAAACCTCTACTGCTACAGTTGAGCCATTCTGAGATTAAACTGTTGGCCTTGGCAGTAGGTGAGTAATGCATCCTCCCAGATGGAGTAGTCATATCTGCTTGGTGACAGAATAGGCCGCTGGGTAATGAATGTCTGGCTAAAGTGACATAACCACCACCCTGGGCAGTCAGTTCTGCCCTCTGCCGCCAACACCAGTGCTCTGTGTGTATTTGTAGTTGGGACATGATTGTCATTCCCACTGAGTTGCAAACCATACCACTCTTGAGTTCCTCTCTCTAGTTTAAGTTTTTTATTGGTGCCAGGCACTGTTCTAGGTTGTTTCTAAGGAGTTTACAATCTCATGGAGTGGAATAAATAGATATGATAATATCAGTTAATGATAAATCCCATGAAGAAAATTCAGAAAGGATAGAGAATAACAAGAGGAATAACAATAAGGAATAACATTAAATCAGGTGGTTAGAGAAGCCTCCTTCCAGAAGCTGGTGACATTAGGACTCAGACCTGAATGGTGAGAAGGATACATCCTTGAAAACACATCTCAGACAAGAGAAGAGCTAGTGCAAGGGCCTGAGATGGAAACAGCCTTCTAAAATGCCTCTGACTGCTGACTGCACTACCCTTCCTCAACATGCACCCAGCACCATCTCAGGCCAAAGCTCATTAGTCGCTCCACCTGTTTCCAGGACTCCTTTCTGTGACACCCATCCTCCCCATCACAGAACCCCACCCGCAGACTGAATTTTCCAACCAGGAAGTAGAAGAGTTACCCTGCACTAGGAGCACAGAAGTGTGCCCCACAGACAGTCGCTTTCCACTGAGCCTGACCCTTCTGTAAACATAGAGTGAAAGTCTGGCACTTTTCAGGACTTCCTGGATGCCATAAACTAGGCTAAATGCTGTCCATTCTGTATCTCATTGGAGTCTCACAAGCCAGTGAAATTGTTTCTATTTTTGATTCCTTTTACAGATAAGGAAAGTAGGGGACCAAAAGATTAAATAATGTCAAGATCTCAGAATAGTAAGTGGACGGGGCTGACATGGAAAGCCATGAACCCTGATTCCAGTATGTTAACTGCTCATAATAAAGCTTAGGAAAAGGGTCCTTTGATGCTCCACTTTTTCCATGGGAACCCAGGTTGTCTTTCAGTGTGATATCCATTTCCCCTAATTCCAGATCTTCCAAATCATGTCTTGGAAGTTGGGTTTTTCACTAAAACATAACCTTATTCCTATCTAGAAGGATGTTGTGCCATGACCACTGTCTCTCGGGTTCAAATCCATCCTTCTGCATTCTACTCTGGGATGCTGGGATTCTGATTCTGAAAAACACTTTCCCCAGACAACTTTGCCACCTGGTTCTGCCAACAGGAGGTGCTAAGCAGTGGATTGCAATCATCGCTCTGCATCACAACACCCTGGGAACATTTGCAACCTAAAGATGACTGGGCCCATACCTAGAGAATAGTTTTCAAGTGGTCTGGGAAGCCTAGATATCACCATTTAACATCTCCCATAGGTCACTCTAACATCCCAACAGGTGTCAGGGCCACTGCACCGGAGGGGGAACAGAAAGCAGAAGGGGGGAAGGGACTTCCTTCTTTCTATTTGTTTGATGTTCCTGACAACACGGCCCCAACACTGGCACTCGGCCTCAGCAGTACGACCGATTTCGGTCTCCAGCCAGGCATTGGAGATGAGGCTTCCTGCATCAGGAGGGGAAGCTCCAGCTGCAGCACAACCACCAGTTTTTCCTGAGCTCTCGTGGTTCCAACTGGAGGTTTGTTGTTCAGTTTTTCCACCTTCAACACGCTTAACAGATAATCTCCTCAAAGAAGGAATACTGAATACTGCTCCTACCCTTAGGGACATAAAACCCCATCTGCCTCTGTCCTTACCTTGGCCTGGCTCAACCCACCTTATTTTTATAGCATTTAAGCCCTCGGTTTCTCCTACAGTGGTAGAAGTCACCTACTACAAGGGGCATGTGTGCCCAGGCTGCCTCCACATGGACTCTTTTAGAGAAACAAGTCCCCTCCTCATTCCCCTGGGACTAGAAATTACCAGAATCAATAGGACAGATAACAAATAAGAGTGTTGATCTAGAGGAGGGAAAATTGCTGAGAGTTTGGGTGGTCAGGGAAGGCTTCATGGGATAGAGGCTTTGGCTGGGTCTTGTAGGGGGAAGTGGTGTTGATAGGCAGGGGAAGGGGATTCCAGGCCATGGGAAATGGGAGGTGGGGAGGGTTGGGACAAAGGCAGGATGAAGAGTGTTGTCTTCTGAGGACAATCAGCAGATCAGTCTGACAGATGTAGGTGTGGGGCTAGCAAGGGAGGGATGGGGGTATAGGGTAGGAAAGGTTAGGAGTGCACAGCTCAAAAAGGGCTCCATATTTCAAGCTAAAAGGTGAGACTTTATTCTGTGAGCTAACATATGCAAATTTCAAGTGACTTTCACAACTAAACCAATTCCTTTAGCAAAAACGACAGGATATGGTTAATGCAATTAGGAAAAAAAATCCAAACATCTTAACATAGCCCACAAGATCCTACATGATCTGCCTACCTCCTAATCCCATCTCTCCCCAAGTAAGGCTGTCAACTGGGAGACTTCTTCCATAGAACTCTCACCAGATGAGATCTGAGGGGTGATCAGAATGGGGTATTTCATCTGGATTGGGTATCCCAGTGTCCACCACACACATCAACTTCTGGATAGTGTTTATCTTGGGCTGTGGGAAAAAGGGATGGAGGCATGTGAAACATTAGCTGGATTTTTTTTTTTTAAAGAAAGAAAAGACTGGAAAGTGATCTGAAGCAAATATGGCAAACTGCTAACATCTTTTAGATTTACTGATTGATTCATTGGGGTCCATCATATTATTTTCTCTACTTTTCAATATGCCTGTATACTTGGAATATTTTATACTTGTAAATATTTCAGCATTCAGTCAAACATGTTTTGATCATATATCTAAGTAGAAATATTAGTAAGCCAAATGATTCACCTTTATAAACAATACTACAGCTATTTATAAGAAATAAATATTCTTCCCAATTTTAACTTTTTCTTTAATAGATAGATAAGAAAATCACAATAGCTATATGGGCTGTAAAAATCTGGTATAACAGGTTGTCCTTGAATGTGAGTTAACGTCCCAGCATTAGGAAAGTGTAATTATTTGGCACTTGAAGATGCCACCAAGTATTTCATGGACTCATTGTCATTCATCATTGTCAGCTATTTATTGAACACCCGGAGTTCATAATATCGTACAATAGAGCCTAGCAAAAGACAATAAATCCCGACAGCTTTTAAAGAGTGACTTACAAGCTGCAATCTCTCAGGGAAAGGCAAAATCCTAAAATATCTCTCTTTCCAAATAAGTCCATAGCGACTGTCCCAAGTATCATAATTATATCATTAATTTATGAGGATGCCACTTTTAAGTCAAGTGAGATCTCATAAATTCTACCTTACTTTGTAGGTGTAGTATGCGTGTTTGGAGAGGGCGGGGAAGAGGAAAGCAGGAAAAAAATCTGCCGAAAAAGAAAAACTCAATCAGCACAGTTGAAAATAAATTAAGTTCCACATTTACTTTTAAAGGGTTATTAAACTCTCATTTGAGACTAGTTAGAAATTGGTTAATTCTGCCAGCAGTTAAAGATTTAAAACCTAAAACCATTTTATTTAAGAAATCTATTTAACATGGGGGTTGGGAACGAGGCCCAGGATTTAAATACTTCCCAGGTAGCTTGTGTGCTGGGGGCGGGGTGGCAAGTAGACACTCAAGATGTTCATTTGATAACTGATAATTAACAAGACTATAGGAAGTCTTTCGAATCACTAACTGGGGGTCCAGGCATTAAATGTGAGCCTCAGCAAGGTATGGTTTTGCAGGATGGGAGATTCAGTTCATCGATGGGCTCATAATCTGGGTGTGAGTGCTGGATGTCTTCAAGTGGGATAGGAGGGTCGCATGGCCTGAGGGTCTTTGAGCCCTAGATGATCTTGAAATCTTAAAATTCTATATTCTTTGCATTATTTGGGAACAATGGAACAAAATAACAACATATCAGAGGTGGAAAGAAATTTGGGGACCATAGGGTCCAACTTGTTCATTTTGAAATAAGGAGACCAGGGCCAAGAATGGGAAAAACTAACCCCAGGTAGCTCTGGTAATCCTAGACAGTCAGGCCTAGAGACTGGTTGGTGATTCCCAGGCCTGTGTGCTTTCCAGTAACATACAATAGGTCCGGAGACAAGTGCAATCTCAGCCCCGTGTTCAGAGCACTCCCTGGATCCAGCGTTAGCATCACCCTCCTGCTTTCTCTCCTAACTGGAAAATGTATGTGCATACAAGAAGTACCTAGGATGGGGGGCGCGGGGGGGGGGGGGGCGGGGGAATCAGAATTTCTTGTTTAAATGTAACTTGAGACATCTACCTGGGTAGACTTTTAATCTCGTTATGAAGCTACAACTAGCTGTGATCCAAGTTTATCTTAATGTGGTTATTAGAGTAATATTCTGGTGTGATGAGATCACCTTATTCACTGTAAAACATCTGTGTGTGGTGCATTGTCTGATGCTCTTGAGTATGAATATCGCTTCTCAAGGTAGAATTCTCAGCATCTCAATTTTCTGTCTGGCTTTTAAATTGTGTCTAATTAAAGGATTTCACATTCCTTCACAATATTGCCTCCTCAAGCAGAAATAAAACGACAGAAACACATTTTGTGTTTTTTCTTATGAAAGACATTCTGTTAATATTTGGGTGGGTTATTTTGCCTGAAGTGTGTTAATTACATTAATTAGCCTTACTTCAAGAACAGTAGCTAGGAGTTGGTGGAATGAATCTGAGTTAGATGACTGTCATTCGAAAACCTCCCTTCCCTTCCCCCCCCCCCCCCCCCCCGGCCTTTCCACTACAAAAACACCAGGATATTGGAAAGCGCTACTCACTTGGAATTGCTATCATGCGTGTTATTTTTGAGATGAAAGCACAGACGCTACAAGAATAATATTCGATAATTTTATTAATCTCATAAAGAATGATGAAGCTCACAGAGTGGGAGCTCCTCAGGAATCATGGACACATAATACAGGATTCTAACCTTAATGAGCAAGGCCACATTGTTCTCTTATTTTTCCCCATATGTATTCTTTGGGTCACCTACCTGGAAAAGAGAAGGAAAAATAACACTGTGTGGTGGGAGCACCAAGCAGGCGGGAGACAGTGAGCTTTCAACTACCTTTATTGAAGCAGAAAATACTGTGGGCTAAACTCCCTCCCCTGACATCACTATTCTGTGGAAACTAAAAAGGACCACAGATTTTTTTTGTGCCCTGGCTGCTGATGGAAAGCATTACAAAATCCTGAAAGAATAAAGAACTTGCCGATGTAAACTCTGTCACCGTTTCCGTGGCAGCCATGCCCTATGGACTCTGACAAGGGTCACCTCCTATTAAAGCAGGCAAGGAAAAACAATCGTGATGCCAGGTCTCTATTCAAACTTTGCAAAGGTCATTACCCTCATTTCGGCTCTCAATGAAATGCAGAGATTGTATTTTACCCTCTTGCAGATTCAGTGAAAGTATCTGCCAGGAAGGTGCTTCTCAGGCTTCAATGTACACGTTAAATCATTTGAGGATCCTGCTTAAAAATACAGATCTGATTCAGTAGGTTTGGGGGTCGACCTGAAATTCTGCATCCCTACCAAGATCCCAAAGAGCTGATGCTGTCAGTGCATAGACCATACCTTGAGTAGCAAGGGTCTAGGACAGTGGCTCTTAAAATGTGTTCATCATCCCGAAAAGTAAGAAATATATTTTATGTTATACATTATATTTACACATTTTATGCCATAGCTTTGTATACACTCATGTAACATGTGTGAAAATGTGTTACATAAATGTATGTAAAATGGAAACAACAGCTTAATAGAACAATTCTTACCTTTACCAGCTGTGACATTTTCTTTTTTTCTTTTTTTAAAAATTTTATTTATTTATTTATTTATCAGAGAGAGAGAGAGAGCACAAGCAGGGGTAGTGGCAGGCAGAGGGAGAAGCAGGCTCCCCACCGAGCAGGGAGCCCACCGCGCCCCTCGATCCCAGGACCCTGGGATCATGGCCTGAGAGGAAGGCAGACACTTAACCGACTGAGCCACCCAGGCATCCCACAGCTGTGACATCTTCAAGACTAATTTTACTTCTGTAATTATCTTGATTTAGTTGGTAGTTACACGAGTCTACACAATATGATAAAATTGCATAGATCTATACAAATACACACTCAAATAAATTCACGTACTGCAAAATCTGTAATGTAACGCAATCGGAGTAACTGAGAATTGTGCCCATGTCAGGTCCTTGGTTTAGATACCGTACTATAGTCATGCAAGCTGGAAAGTAACGGGTCCACGGGGCGTCTCTGTGCATTTCTTTGCAACTTCCTGTGAATCTATACTAATTTCAAAAGAAAAAGGTAAAAGATAGTAAGTGGATGGGGACCCACAAAACTGGTTTCAAGACCACTTATGCATTGAAGCGTCAGAGCTTGGAAAACTCTCCTCCGTAATATCATAAAAGATGATGGGTGGTTTCACCACACAGTTGCTGTAAGTGGGTGAGGCGAAAAGGAGTCTTGGACTGGGACGTGAAGGTGGCCATGCCGGGAGCGGAATGTGAGGAGAAAGGGAGGGGCCTGGGCAGAGGTTTTCTGAGGGCTGCTGGGTGTAGGGGGTCATGGATCCCAGAGTTAGGAGCGTAGCCCACACGTGCAGGGAAATTAACAAACACCAGCATCTACTGGCGTCAGATTTTGTCTCCTGGCGCTTCCGCTTTTCAGAGTGGAGCCCATCCAGAGTTTTGTTTTTGTTTTCATTTGAGTGTGTTTTTAAAAATCTGTGGTAATGCAGTGTAAACACAGAGCCCAAGAGGATCTGAAGATGTTTGGAGAAAGAGATTCTACCGGGGCTTCAGAGCGTCAGGAGTGGGAAATACTTAAATGAAGCAAGCCTGGAGTAGGGGTAGTCAGCACATGGGGAACGGCCATGATTATTAGCCCCAGATTCAGACTAAAGGACTCCTGGAGGCAATTTTATATATTGAACTTGTTAGGCATTCTAATAGAGCAAGAGTACCCTGCAAACCACAGAACTGTACTGTCTCATTTTTCTCAGGGTAACACAAATCACAAGAAAAATAGAGAGGAAGGAAAAGCACATTCCTTGGCCAGAGGCTTATGAATGTGGAATGGGGGAGGAGTGTATCTTAATTTAATTAACTACCGTTTTAATGTCACCAAAGGCTGAAAATATGAATCATACAGTGGTTTCAACTTAATACCTAACTGATGTATCTAAATGTAAGAATGAACTTACACCATTTCTGTAAGGCTTCCTTTCTTCATTCACTTCTTTTTTGCTAAGATGCATATTCCTTTTCTAACTAGATAACTCTGAAGCATTATTTTGCTCTTGTAATCCAATTGCAGGTAAATCAGAAATATCTGCAAAGTCTAATTTTGAAGAGAAGAAGGTTTTTTCTGTATGGTATAATAATTCATTTCAATTAGCATGATGAAACAAACTGCAGAGCTATTTTTCACTGAAAATGTTGTGGTGGAGTTCGGGGAAATATTAAAGACATTTCTAGAAGCACAAACAAGCTTACACATGCACTTAGTTGCCCTAAGGAAGAAGAGAAGATTACAAATTATCTGATCACACAGATAAGAATGCTCCGTCCTCTTCAACACTTTAGGTGAAACGGAATCTTATGTGGTTTATTTATAGTCATTCAACGTGTGATCCCAGGACATGTCCCATAAAAATATCCCTTTTACTCGCATTATTCTTCTTTAATGCACTCATCTATGGAGAAGATAAAATAGAGTCTATTATGGGTTTTAATAAAAATACGATAGATAGAAAAATATCCATAGGAACAGATATTGCTTCCAGGAACTGAATGATATTGAATAAAACTGATATAATTAAGGGTTACCGAGAAATTTCTGATACAAGCCTAAGGGGATTTCAAAATTTGTAAATAAGAAATGTAGAAAAAGCAATCTATTAAGGATAAAGTTTGTTGTGTATGTGAACGTGCAGGTTTGTGCAGGTTGAATGTGTATGGCCAAATGACTTGTAACAAACCAAAGAATGAAGTAGTAGGAAGCTAAGAAGAGCTGTAAAACTAATTGGGGTCCAATATGTTTTGGGCTGCATTTAATTTTCTTGAGGGGAAGAGAGGTCAGGAATGGAATGAAGTCAATGAGAACGGGAATAAGACTCACAGGAAAAAGTAAAAAAGCAAACCGGCCAACATTGAAAGGTCAGTGAATATCCTAGAGACAGGAAATGAACTTTAAACAAAATAGAAGGTAGTATTTCTATCTCTGTTTGAGAGTTGTTAAAATTGCTATTTAAAAAGGCAACTTCAATCGCCAGGTCTTGCTTGTGTAGAACCTACTTTGGGTATGTATTTAACTTGTTAGAAATATCAAGAACTTAGATATTTTGCACTGGGCGATAAAATAAATATTTAAGCTCACAGTAAAATTCTTGCTATTTACCAAGACTTACTTCCTATTTTACTGTAATATCTTTTCTTGAAAGAAAAAAGAAAAAAAACACAACTCTTGAATCATCTCTCCTAAGAAGTCTTCATTATGCTAATGACTATTAGTCTAAAAGCTTGCCCATAAGTGTGAAATCAAATAAGGTTATTTTCTGCTTTTGTTAAAAAGCTACTGCCAGTCAAAACCCTTTGGGGTTGATATTTGACATGCAGCATTTTACACAGGGAAAACGTGATTGCAAGTTTTGTTGATAGTCTTTTGCATCCACTCTCTTAAGCACTAGCAATGACTGAATAATGCAAATTCTAAATTAGCATCCAGATGCTCTCCAAAGTAAAACTAAAGCAAATAATTGCTACTTTGAATTGCCACATCTAAGGGCATCTTTTGATTCTACAAAGCCCAAGTTTTAAAAATAAATGTTCATAGTTCTATCGAAGGTTAATAATCATTAAAATTAACAACAATTTTTAGGGAGAGTTGTTCTCCGTAAGGAGGCATTCATAATTGGGCTGTCTCGGTGCCCTCGTCTTCTTGTCTTCTCCTTCCTTCCTGCCTGATGCTGTGGGATTCTGGGAAAGACCATATGATGCAGCAAGATGATGCTGGGGTAACAGACAGTATAAACAGGCTTGTAAAACTCAAACAGGTCGCCAACAAACCGGTGTTGTGCCTAGAGCTTCCAGTAACACTCGTGTTCTCTTTTCTCCCCCAAGCATTCTGTTAAGCTTTTCCTCATATATCACTACTGCGTGTAAATATTTGGACTGGCCCTTCCTGGCACTATACACCTATGTTATGCTTTCAAAACTGGGACTCGTCCTCTTCCACCCACTTGTGGGAAAGACTGTTTTGCCTACATTTGTTTTCCCCAGTCACACGTATTCTGAATTTTTTTGGCATTGCCGCACGACAGTTTGCTCTAATTTGGCTCTGCGATGCAGTGTTACCAAGGCTTTCTTCCCCCCTCCCTCTAAGCAAAGGAATGAGTTGGAGTGTGTGCTATACTTTGCTGTCTTGGCAAGACCGAAGAGGGTCAGAAAGGAACCAGGATGCTCTTGACCCATGCATGCGGTGCTCCTGGCCCTGCTTCCAGAAGCTAAAAAGGAAGTTGGAATAGGCTACCACTTCAATGGGATACCGGCCCGAAGGCATTCGTTATAAAGACATAGACCCCAAACTCTCCATAACTGCTTAAGGGCAGCAATTTGATCGTTGAGGGGACAAAGAGACTTGCCTTCGAGTTGTGTTTGTTCCACAAATGTGCTGTTTTTTTACTTTGATTATTATGTTTATTTGGAAGAATGATGGGGGTTTGTTGGGGGGGTGGTACTAAAGACCTAGAGATCTCCCCACTCCACCCCACCACTGCAAATTAGAGAGTCTCCCTACCCCAAATTTGGCCCGTACAAAATTTCACCAACATGTGTTTATAAGGTGCTTAAACTATGAAAGTGCAATGAATGTTTACAAACTAGATATATTTTTCCCCTTTGGTCCTTTGTTAAGCACATGAATGGTGAACAGAAAGAACTTATCTGAAAAATCAGCAGGGTAGCCCTAGCTGGAATGTAATTTTACAAAACCTGGCCATCTTTCAACAAGAGTGGGTGGATTTTTAGCGCTACAAATGTTTGTGTATTATAAAGTATTTGCCATGGTGACAAAGCTGGGAGAAACATCCCATTAGCCACAGACGGGCTACAGATTGTTCTGATTATCCATGTCCAAAATTCAGTCTGGCTACGGCTTTGTGTTATTTTCAGTGTTTATAAGTGCTCCATGTTTTTTTCAACATACTAACCTACCAGCTAGCAAGTATGGATGTATGTAGGTACTTAACTTAAAATTGCCTTTAAACATATTCTTAGGGTTTAGTCACATAACCTATGTGTAGATCACATGTGTGTCATCATTACATTTACAGTGGATATGTTGATAGTGTTAAAAATAACAATCTTTGAAAGAATGAAAGACTTGGCGAAAAGTATCCTGGAGCACTTATTAAAAATAAAAAGGGTCATGGAGAGAGAATTCGAACAAGGAACAGTGAAGTGTCTGTGCTAATTTATTTGCAGGGATTTCTGACTATCGATTTCTGTATTTTAAAAGTTAGAGCTTCTATTTTTAAAAAAGTGGCTTTTATCTCAAGTACGTGGGGAGAAATGTGAATTATAAATAGCCCACAGAAAATATGCCATCGTATGTAAGGAATCCACATTTTTCCTCTTCCAAACATTTCCCTGAAAAGAAAAATATGAGAAAAATTTCAATGACTCTTTTTGCCCCGGTTTCGGGGGGGAGAACATTTATAAGCAAATGGTGTTTTGTGTAGTGGAATGAATCACCATGCAATAAAACCTAGCATCAGACAGAATTGCTTTGAAGTTACCTATGGCTGTGCAAGGTAGAAGGCAGGCAGAATACGTGGAAAAGATAGGCAAAAGAAAAGAATAGAAGAAAAGAAAAAGAAAAAGAAAAGGGGGGGGGAAGCTTTAAGGTCATATAAAGGTTAAAGAAAATAGGTCACAGAAAATTAATCCTTATCATCTGAGCAGCATTGCTGCTAAATTGACCCACAGTGGAAGCAGGAAGAGTCTGAAAATTTAGTGAAAAGACATTACACAATTAATTCTGCAACTGCCACATCTCTCAAACTTCTTTCACTTTCCTGGGCGACTTTTGGTGGAGGTGCCCCTGATGTTTCTTTTTCACATAAACAAGAAAAAAAAAATTCTAATTTGCTTATTTATCACTCAGTCTTCCCAGGCAGACAATACAGCAGACCATTTCACTAAACAGGACTGAGGAGAGACATTTTAATGAAGAAGTAAAATGCCTGTTATAGGTATTTTAAGCAAATAAAGCTTTGCTGACTCCTTCCAAAAATTATGCTTTCTCAATTCATTTTGAAAAGGACGAATTCAAGTACACATCTGTGCAAACCGAACAGTTGTTTCAATAAAATATAGTAAGATTTTCATATTCTCTAAATATGCCTGTGTTCAAAAGTAGATCGGCCAATACATTATACGATTTTGGAGGAGGCAAACTCAAGAAACTTAGTTTTATAAAGACGGAGGGTTCTAAAGACTTATTTCCAGGATATGGAATGGGTCTGTGGTAAACATTTCTAATAATCCTATTTCTAAGCTTAGCCTGTGTTTTGAGGTCTGATACCAGTTATGTTTCTTCTTGCCAACAAACTAGTTAGTTAAGGTTGGGACTATCCATTCAAGACTTCAGCACATAAAGCATCCCAAGTTCCTAACACTACTAAACACTTTCAGCGACCAAGGAGCAGAGAACAAGAATGGGTCATGGGCATCTGGGGCAGTACGTTACTTAATACTTGGCCACCATCATTGATTTCTAGCCTACATTTGCTTTGGAGTTCACATTTGGCATTTTCCAAAAGACAATCTGGACCCCTGCCTTCCCAACTTGAGCTGAGACATTCACTGGGGTTTTCTCTATCATATTTTGCTCATGACTAAATAAAACTAGACCGACATAAAAGGCTAAATTCCTGACACATCTCTTCGAATGGCAAATTTTCATATTTAAAGAATGCCTGGCACATATTTGTGTTTCAGTGGCGCCCTACACATCTGTTACTTATTTTGGACCAGCCTCTATCACATATGCAAAAGTCTTTTGCAGATAAATTACTGCATTTCAATCTAAAATTACATAAAAAAGGATTTCATTCTTTAGAAGAAAATTCTTTACAGAGTTATCACAAAAGGATCATGAGGGTTCCCCACAAAGGAAATAGGCATCACACTGTGTGTGCATAAATGTGTGATCAGTTACTGAGTCACTGCTTTAATGATAGTATGCATGCATTCTTTATTTGAGGGCACAGACGCAGAGCGACATCCGCTGAGCGTATAGACAAACAAATGCTTCCTATTTGCCATACAACTGGGGGCCTAGGATTCATATAGCTTTCTATTTAGAAAATGCACCGTGTACCCACTTCATCCCACAACTTCTCTCCCAAGGCCTAGCGAGCATCAGCAGGAAGATACTCTTCCTCCGCGTCTGTATTCCCCACACACCAGCTCCTCCGTCCCTCCCTCTCACTTGACAAGCAGACCGCCGTACACATACCACCCAAAAGGCAAGCTTTTCAGGTCAAAGGGAAATTTTAAAATCCTGAACCAAATAGTTTGAGGGGTTGGCTTCCATCCCTTCTCTCTACTCAAATGGGAAGAGAGCAACTTAGCCGAGTAGTGAAACTGGATACAAGGCCATACTCTCCACTAGAGATCCAGGCTCTTTGAAGCTTTCTGGACCTGACTGCCCACAAGCAACCCACATTCTCCTTGGTGCTTCCTGCTTCCTTGTCTGCACTAAAAAGAGCCGCTCCACCCACTACAGACGAGGTTGATTCAGGGGGAAGTAAAGCCTATTTGCCTCAGGTTTGAGTCACATTCTCCCATCCATTAGTGACAAAGAAAGCCTATTTCTTTATTCCTATCTGACCTCTTTTATTTACTCCTCTACCTCAAATTCAGAGAGAAGAGGTAAGTTATGCAGAGTCTTGCAAAGACCAAGTGCCCTTTACAGCAACTATCTGAACCAGTTTAATGCTTGCTTGGCCATATACCTTCTTGCTAGACTATAAGCAACCTGACAGCAACACCTGTGTGGTTTTTTCCTCTGTAAGCCCTGACCTAACAGAGAGCACAAGATTCAATTAATGTTGTTTGCATCCATCAACCAATGGCACTAGCACCTAATAAAATAGTAATGAAATGATAACCTAGTTTTAAAAGACTTCACTCAAGCAATTACATCAGCTGTATTAATCATCATCTGAGAGAAAGTGCTATGTGGTTTGAATGATTTAATCTAATGAATATTAGAAGTACTGAAGTGTGAGGGTTAACCCCCCTTCCCAACACTCCCCCTACTCCCCAATGCCCTCCTACCACACAACACTATTTATAGAATGCCTCGCTTTTCAACTAGCCATTGCGGAGATTGAGCAAATAATACGGTATTGAGTATGTAAATATCTCATATACCAGGAATCTCCAGTCTTTCCCTGAAGAATAATACTTTGTTATTTCCCTGAAGTATTTTAAGGACGCAAGCACTGAGCTGGGAGTTTGCTTTCCTACTTCTGCCTTCACAAAAAGAAGGGAGGCCCCAGGAGCAAGGTAGCATAGACCCCTGAATGCCTTCACAGTCCTCATGGAATTTCCGGGAGTTACACATACAAGCTTGAAAATATTCTTGACACAAAATTTGAGTCATGCTAAACACCTTTCCCATAAGTATATGCGACTTTATGTATGGGCTAATTCAAGCAAGTTGTTGTTCTTAGTAATAAGCATTAAATAGTCATAACTGAACTAGAAAACTTAATTTTAGAGTCACCCTAAGACAAACAGGAGAGTGGCCCACTTGAAAGGAACCAAACCAACAAGGATTATAATATCCAGAGGGGGGGTTAAGCAACTACGAATGAACAATTACCCTTTTTTGCTTTCACTTCTCATGGATGGGTGAATCTCCATCTTCCATTTTGTTGTTGTTGTTGCTGTTGTTGTTTGGGGTGGGGGGTCACATAGTTTCTGACAACAGGTGGGCACGATCAAGTTCCTTCATCATTATGCATACCTGTAATGCTCATATTCTCTCTCAGATAATTACAGTAATCAGCAATTAATTTTTTCTTGCCAAAAGAGACTACTAAATCAACCTTAAAACCCATTAGCTGCACCAATACTTTATTTCTCATGTGTATTCTGACCCATTAATTTGACTAAATCCACTCAACTAATCCACTAATCTACTTAACTAAATCAAATCTTTTCAATAACTTGTCTCTAGTCCTCTTATTTATTAGAAGTGAGAATGGATTTAGTTATACAGCTTCTGGGCAGAAGAAAAGATTGAGTATGTAGAGGTGTCTACCTAAACGATGCTTTAGGAGAAGAGGGGAAAGGCTGCCATCATGGAAGAGGTAACAGAATAGGTTTTGGAGACTGAGGAAGATAAATGAGAGAGGCTACCGGTGGAGAGGAAGATGGGAGGCAGAGTCAGTGACAGGGAACAGGGAATTCTGGGAGCGTGACCTGTTAGCAGGAGGGTTTGGGGTTGGCTGACACTACTGTTCCAGAGAGAATGAGCTACAGATCGCTCATAGCTATAGCAAACGTTCTCCTACGCCACCTCTGCACTGGTGTGAGATATAACTCCAATTGAGAGGGAATAAATAAGCCAACTTCTTTGGTTTTCAAAACAAGCTGTCCCTTTTGCTGCCTGATATTGAAAGTACAGGTATATGGCTTCAATATAAAATATATCTACACTCAAGAGTTTTACCTGGCCCACTCTGTGTAATTTTACTGTATTTTACTTTGAGGTCTTGTCAGCAGGAACTAGGATATAAATTATAAATAACACAAACTTAAAAAAAAAAAAACCAAACCCTACTGTTTTAGGGTTGACAGCACGATTAGATATCCCTGGATCAAAAAGAAAATATTCCTTGTACTTTCTTTGCTCTGTTTAAGAAGGCAAGAAACTGTTGTATATTTTAGAAAGATTTTCATCCACACTCTTACCTTAAAATGTGAAAGCGTTGGCATGAAAAAGAGTCGGCTCCAGTTATCTGGAAAACAGAAGGTATCCTGGACAGTCCAAAAAAAATATTGACCTGGTGATGATAGGGAGCTTTGTTATATTCTCATGACAAAGGGGATGTCTATAGCCTGAGGAGCAGCAAAAGCCCTTTGTAAGTTACCTTTGGCTCTTCCTAGAGCCTCTTCCCAGAGTCTATCTTAAATGGGAAGACCAAGGACTATTCTTCTTAGCTGTGGACTAATCCGGGCTGGTTGGCTTCCCAATTAGTCACTTGAGGCCCTTAACTTCTGGTGACTTTTAGGAAGTCAGTCCTCTAGACCCCTTCTGACCTGCTGACCAGCTGGCTCAGATGCCATGGCCTTATTTCTGCCTGAACATTTGGTCCCCATCTCCCCCCTTTTATTTGACTTGCTGACACAAATTCTCTGGCTCCAGTATGTGGAACACTTCATTCCCCGGCAATGTCAACCAAATGATGTGTCATTACAAGAAGCAACGATGCATAACATCAAAGAGAGTTGGACCCACCACATTTCATCACACTTCTGCTAGCATTCCAGAAGACCTTCTTGTTCTGCCCTCTTTACTGTTGCTGCAAGGGCTGAATCAAATATCCAGAGCTACCCCAGGCAGTCAAATTGATAACATTTTGATTTTTAAATCTCCATTAGAAATTAACGCATAGCTACATGACAAGAGAAAAGGACGCAATAATGTGAAAAGCCTAGGCACACCATGACATTATCATTTTATATAAATATACTTACATTTTAAAATAGATAGCAATGAGTCATCTGAGGAAAGATACTGTATCTTTGTATTACAGTGTTCCTGAGCTTAATGCTGGATATCTTTTCATCTGCCACAGAAAGGAAGGGAGAGGGTGGGTTGCTTTTCATTGACCTCTCTGGCGTTTTTCAGGACTGCGGCCACATCATGCAAATATTTAATCAGTCCCTGAAAACTGTCAGCAAGAGGCAGTTAGAAGCAGCATTCTTCATTTACTACCAGCATTGCTATAACAGCACTCAAGAAATATGGAGGGCCACACCAATCCCCTGTCCTTCAGCTACACTACTGGGAATTCTCATCCCATCAGCAAAATGTGTCTGCCAAAATCAAGATACAAGGTCTTGCAGATGATTCCGTTTGAGAAAACATAAAAAAGGACTAGATGACAGACAAAAAAATAATCTTGATTTTTTTGTTGTTGTTGTTGGGGCAAGGAGGATGGAGATTGACCCAAAATGATCACATTTCCAACGAAGACAATTTTTATTTATTTTTTTAAAGATTTTATTTATTTGATAGAGAGAGAGAGAGCACAAGCAGGGGGAGTGGCAGGCAGAGGGAGAGGGAGAAGCAGGCTCCCCGCGGAGCAGGGAGCCCGATGCGGGGCTCGATCCCAGGACACTGGGATCATGACCTGAGCCCAAGGCAGCCGCTTAACCAGCTGAGCCACCCAGGCACCCCTTGGGAAGATAATTTTTAAACCCATGGTATATGAATTATAATTTCAGGGAAAAATTTTAATCTGAATTCGGGCAAAATCAACACTGGTGGAATTCAGAATTTGTAGGAGAATGAAACGAGGCTCAAAGATAATCAATTACATTTAAAGAACAAATGTTGAAAGAAAAATTATCACATGTTTGGCTGTATAGGGAGAGAATTTGTGTCAGCAAGTCAAATAAAAGGGGGGAGATGGGGACCAAATGTTCAGGCAGAAATAAGGCCATGGCATCTGAGCCAGCTGGTCAGCAGGTCAGAAGGGGTCTAGAGGACTGACTTCCTAAAAGTCACCAGAAGTTAAGGGCCTCAAGTGACTAATTGGGAAGCCAACCAGCCCGGATTAGTCCACAGCTAAGAAGAATAGTCCTTGGTCTTCCCATTTAAGATAGACTCTGGGAAGAGGCTCTAGGAAGAGCCAAAGGTAACTTACAAAGGGCTTTTGCTGCTCCTCAGGCTATAGACATCCCCTTTGTCATGAGAATATAACAAAGCTCCCTATCATCACCAGGTCAATATTTTTTTTGGACTGTCCAGGATACCTTCTCCAAACCACCATGGAAACCATGAGGGTATTTCAAATAAATGCAGGGCCTCAGGTCCCAAATCCCAGGACCCTTCCTTATCATGGCTATCTTGCAGGTTTGGGCAAAAGCTTTGGGCAACTTTGTCACATGGGGGAAAACAGGGAAGGGCAAGGCTATGTAAAAAATAAGGTTTTGTAATCTGGAGAGCTCCACTGACCATGAACCCATAAATTCAGACAGGTCACTTAGGAATAAGGGGAACTGTATACAAACTGGTCTGCCCAGTGCCAACTGTAAATAGTGCCTCATTACTCCTAAATACCCCAATTTGAGTTCTATATCATCTGGGCACACAGAAACACCATTTACAAAAATCACCTTCTGACTGAAAAAAAAAAAGTGTGCAAAAAATTATGTGTAGAAACTAAATGTAGATAGCTAAAATAGGTTGTGTTCAGTAAAGAATCAGCTCTCATAAATTGGTAATAAACGGTAGAGTATTAGAGAAACGTCGACTCTTTTAAAAGTTCCATCTTAATTTCTTCATCTTTGTGTGGGCAGTGGTGATGGTAGTGGGGGGAAGTGTTCCGTGTGTGTGTAATTATTAATGCCTCTTTTTTTTTAATTTTTTTTTTTTTTTTATTGGAGAGAGAGAGCACAAGCAGGGGGAGTGGCAGGCAGAGGGAGAGGGAGAAGCAGGCTACCCGCCGAGCAGGGAGCCCGATGCGGGGCTCGATCCCAGGACCCTGGGATCATGACCTGAGCCGAAGGCAGACGCTTAACCGACTGAGCCACCCAGGTAGGTGCCCCTTATTAATGCCTCTTAAAAGGCCTTAGGATCCTATCAGTAAAGGTTTCATACAAAGTGGGACGCCTGGGTGGCTCAGTCGTTAAGCGTCTGCCTTCGGCTCAGGTCATGATCCCAGGGTTCTGGGATCGAGCCCCGCATCAGGCTCCCTGCTTGGTGGGAAGCCTGCTTCTCCCTCTCCCACTCCCCCTGCTTGTGTTCCCTCTCTCGCTGTGTCTCTCTCTGTCCAATAAATAAATAAAATCCTTTAAAAAAAATAAAAAAAGATTTCATACAAAGCAGTATTATGGCAACTTGTCATGATTTATTAAAAAGACTTAAAAAACAATAATAGAAATTCATTTGAAAAGTTCCCAAGCAAAGAGGTAGTCAGGGAAATGGGGGGATGGGGAAGTTTCTGATTGGCTGTCAGACATCTCTGCTGTCCCATGAAGCGTATAGAACTTCTCTGTGTGGGACAGAACATACTCGCATGTATATCCACCCACAGGTATATCAGGGCACGATGAGGATGTAAACATTTGTGGTTTTGTCCTTTAATTGAGGGAGTGGCAGCAGGCGTGGTGGAACATTAGAAAATTGTGGCAAGGGACAGAAACCTTAATGGTTTTGAATTCTTTACAAAGAATGTCCCACTTTGCCCTGGAGAGCGGGCTAAGCGGACTGCACTACCGGATCGATGTGGGATTGAAGAGTCCGGGGGTGGGGGGGGGGCCTTCGGAACCCCGAAGCGACGCAGGGACGCTGCTCCTTGAAGCAGAGACGTGAGATGGTGAGCCTTTGCCTGTTTCAGAGTCTTGCTGGGATCTCTTTAACATCCCCTGGTCATTCTGTAAATGAAAAGTAGCACGGAAACCACTTCCCAATACCCATTTTATTTCTCCTTTTTCCCTCTATTGCTGAAAAATGCATGAAAACTTTATGAACTATAACATAAGAGGACCTAAAGTGATGGCAATTTTGTTCCTCTTCATTCGAGAGGTAGGAGTGAGCCCAGGAGAGGGTAACAGGAGAGGGGGAAGTGGAAGGCCCCATTTATGTCCTTGTAATGGCTCCAGCCTAAGTTGCCTTTTCTCCACTTAGGCCCACACCACAAGTTCACTCTGGAAATCTCTTCAGCTTTGCTACGTGCAGATGTAATCGGACCTGCTCTGGGCAGTCCTAATTGCAAACACATTTCTCTCCTTCCGTGGCCATTCCTAAGCAAGCAATGGTCAGAGCCTTGCCAGGGTTTTCTGGCATCTTTTTCCTTCTTTGTTTCCAAATCTGCATTTTTCTATGAGGGAAAAGATGCACAAGAGATTGTAAACAGGATAATTATATATGGCAATATGATTTCTAATGCAGGCTTTCCTTGTGGATTTCAAATGTGTAGGGGTTTGTTTTGGTGTGTTTTTTTTTCCACTCTGCCTGTGAGTCAGGGAGATAAAATGCTGTTTTGAAAGCACAAGTATATGGATCCGCTAGAAACCTCCTACGATGTTGTTTAAAACATTTTTGCGGAAGATTACTGAAAGGAACAGCAAACACGAGTGAGAAGGGTGGGCAGAGGAGGTGCGCGGGTCCCCGGCATTCAGCCCACGTCGCCATGGACACGGGGTCTACACCGTGGGTCCTCTTCTTTCCAGAACAGTGTGGAGAAGGAAGAAAAACTATATGCACAAACAGATGCAAGTTTAGATATGACAAAGTTACAACGTGATCCTGTCTGAGATGACAATGTTTTGGTTGGGGGAGGGGTTGAGTATGATGAGTCTTGGGAAGGACGCGTCCTCCTGTCCTTCCCCTATGTCTTCACTAAACTTTCCGCTGCAGTTCGTCAAGTCAGATGGTTCTGCACCTACAGACGGACGGGGTAGTGTCAAACACTTCAAGCTGGCACACACAGACACAGCACGTTTACTTATTTTGGCATAGAAAATCATATGATTTGTGGCAGTTTAAGCTAAGGGGCACTTATGACCCCACCCCCACCCCCCGTGACCATGCAGGGTGTGTGGCACAAGTCCAGGCTGCTCGGGGCATGTGGACTTCTGGTGGAATTGGTGCCCCCGGAGTTCTACCCCAAAGAAAGCCCTAGGACGTACTGTCTGTTTTTCACTGATGATCTGTCTTCTACGCCTTGCACACTGCCTAGCACATATTAGGTGCTCAATAAGTTTTGTTTTGAGCATGTTGATAATCAAAGGACCTCCAAAAAAAACAGACTATGGATTCCTTCCTTCAGCTGCTAGGGACACAGGGATAAAGGAAGTACTGTCCTGCTCCGGGAAGCTACGGTTTAATGAGAAAAACACACAAACAAGAGTCGTGTGAACAGAGCACACGGATCGCACAGAGAGAAATCAGAAAAGTTTTCACATAGAAGAGGATCTTGGCAAAGCAAACTTTGCATTCTCCAGTCCCAAATATCAAAGAAAATAATGCCAACATCTGATCTCTGCCATTTCCTTCATTTTCAGGAAGAGGGAAACTTTGACATATTCAAGAGGATGGATTACTCGGATATATTAGAATCTATTCTATTTGTGAATACTAGAAACTACCATAATCTCCCTATAATTTCATTCAAATGTAACAGGTTCTCTCTTTTTTTTTTTTTTTTTTTTTTAAAAAATCTTCCTTCAGATATTGTGGGATAGCCTCGTGCTAAAGTGTCAGGTAATCCTAGGCTGATGCTTATTAGTTGAGTGGCCTGAAGAACGTTATTTATTGTATGTGGTGGTCCCTTAACCATAAAATGGGGATAGTATCTGTCAAGTGTCCATAAATGCCATCCCCTCTCTTGCTGTCCTGCCCTTGAAGGTACACTTGACATGTTGAGGTTTTTGTAAATAACCTACTTAACCATTAGAATGGTTGGTACCCTTCACATGTAAGCAAATGCAGTGAAGATTCTTAGACGGCTTGTAGTTTGCCTCTTAATCTTCTCAAATGTAAACAAGAGAGGCACTATTTCTTTTTCAAGAGCTTCCTGAGGGAAGCATGGAGTGAGACTAAAAAACTTCAACCTAGAATATCAATGTTTACCATTCTTCAAATGAGGAGAATCTTAATAATATCCACAACCACATCAACAACTATTAACTGACAATGTATATTTTTGGAAGCAGCAATATTCTTTAGGCTCTCCACTGATAACATTAGTAAGGCAAATGAAATCTTTCATGGATTATTTTAAAAATTAAATGTATTTAATATGTTTATTTTTTTCATGACTCCTAATCATATCTTCATTTTAAAAAGTTCTTGACTACTATGTGTAATTTCACTCTAGGAGCAATTAAAAATTTTCTGAAGAGTTTCAGGAAAGTATATTTGAGGGAAACACTTGAAAGATGTTCAGCAATCTATTATCCACAGAACTAGAGGCAATAAGAAAACTCAGATCAATGGCATTTGAGTTGATTCCCATGACACATTTACAGCAAGTCAGTTGATTTTACTTCAACTTTCTTCCTAGAAAGTTTTTCTCACAGCTGCTAATTAACAAATTTCATTTCTTAGTCTACTGGGTATGGTATTAATTATCAACAATATCCCCCCACCCAAAAAAATAATAAAACAGAGTAGGAAGAGAAAGTAGAGCCTTCTGTAATTAGACTCTAGCTAATACATTGGCTAAATAGCTCGGCTATGACTAATTCTACAGTTAATTCTAGATTACCCATCCACAGATAATGCAGGCAATAATTATAGACCATTTATTGTGTGACATCTGCTTTAGTAGGTACTGAAAAACAAAAACAAGTAAGACTATAACCTCCCTGAAGACATTTTTTTTTTCACTACTGCATCTATCCTCAGCACCTAGGACAGTATCTAGTATGTTGTTGAGTCTCAATAAATGTTTGTTAAGTTGATAGATGAATTAAAGAAATGACAACGTTCCAAGTTGTCACTGTCTAGGTGGGGAAATTGACATGTGGGTCATTAATTCAATATTGTACTGTGCATGGTGGTTTCTTTCTACCCACTCTTCACGATCTCCAGACTTCCTTTCAGCCACCTTACAAAATCTTTTTTTAATTAGAGAGTGAAATGGGAAAACATTTAAAGTAAAAGAGGTTTGGTTTTAATTTTCTGTTCCACTACTAGCTGTGTGACTTCAAATTATTTGCCAGTTTTTATGTTTAATCTTTGATTTATCAAATGGAGATAATAGTACTTGTGTGTAGGTCACTCTAGAGAATTAAGTGACATTGTATAAAACCCAGGGTTTGCTGAGGCGCGTGGGTGGCTCAGTCATTAAGCGTCTGCCTTCGGCTCAGGTCATGATCCCAGGGTCCTGCGATGGAGCCCCGCATCGGACTCCCTGCTCGGTGGGAAGCCTGCTTCTCCCTCTCCCACTCCCCCTGCTTGTGTTCCTGTTCTCGCTATCTCTCTCTCTCTCTCTGTCAAATAAATAAATAAAATCTTAAAAAAAAAAAAACCCCAAGGTTTGTCAAACAGTAATTACTTAAGTAACTGTGAATCCCCCGGACTGATCCCTCTTTTTCTACTTCTCTAATTTTCTCTCCCAGACTGCATTAGCCTGTCCTCAGGACCACTGTGCCCCCAATCCCTCTAGACCAGAGGTTCCCGACGATGGCTGATTTCAGAATCACTGGGACCAGTGGAATTAGAATCTCCTGAGTGGGTCTGAAAACCCATAGGAAGCTCATTCTCATCCTCTCGCTCCAGCTGATTCTGATCAGCTGTTAGGGAGTCACTGTTCTCCATCAATCTGATGTTCCTCAGAGCTGTGATTCTCAAACTGGAGTGTGCACCAGAATCACCTAGATTGTTGGGTCTCACCCCCAAAGTTTCTGATTCAGGAGGTCTAGAGTGGGACCCAGAAACTTGCATTTCTAACAAGTCCCCAGGGAATACTGATGCTTTTGATTCAGGGACCACATTTTGAGGTCTTGTTTAAAGGTCTTGCTAGTCAAAGTGTGATCTCCTGGCAGCCACATCAGCATCACTGGGGAGCACCATAAAAATGCAGAATCTCACACTTCACCTCACATTAACATTAAAGTCTGAGAAGCACAGATTTATGGAAGAGCTTCATAAAGGGATCTTTTAAAATGCAGGTTCCTGGGTTCCATACACCCCGATATTCTGATACAGCCCCAGAATCTTCATTTTACTAAGCTCCTCCATGTCACCTGGATTCATGCAATTCTTGAAGCACACCTAGAAAACACTGCCCAAGAGGTTTGTTGCAGCAGGTGATTAGCTGCAAAATCCATAATTGTGCTCCCTACTGAGTACACAACATTGAGCCTGGACAGCCTTGCTAGTTGTCTTGCTGTAGCAAGGATCCTACCAACCAGGCAATCAAATCCTACTTATTTTTTTCTAGCTATCAGCCAAAAAGATTGTGTATGCTTCCCAGCAATCTGATCATTACCTGCTAGGATAAGATAAGGATTGAAATGGATTCATTTTGAGACAGATGTCAAGTTTGGAGAAGAATGTCTGAAATCATTACTTATACCCATTAGTCAAGACTATTGTGATTTTAAGTAAGAGAAACCCTCTCTATCTAGCATGCAGGCACACACACCCACCCATACATACACACACACACCCCCACGCACCCACACACACAATGAAAAGATGAGTTTTCTAGAAAGATAAAAGGTATCTAACAAAATCCAAGGGAAGGGACACCAGGATGGCTCAGCTGGTTAAGTGTTCTACTCTTGGTTTCAGCTCAGGTCATAATCTCAGGGTCATGAGATTGAGTCCCAGGTTGAGCTCCAAGCTCAGAGGGGAGTCTGCTGCAGATTCTCTCCCTCTCCCTCTCCTCTACTTCTCCCCTCAAATAAATAAATAAAATCTTTACAAAATACAAGGGAAGGAAGTACAATTGTGTCTCATCTCTTGATGGTCCAGAATGGAGATCATTCATCTGTGGCAGATTGTATATTCCCAAAATGGCCATAACAATATTTTATAGCCTACATGCTCTTCCTGAACTTTGCCACTCCTACACCAAGAGTTAGAGTTTATGGCCCCTTCTCTTGAAACTGTGCAGGTCTTTGTGACTACCTCCTCTAATAGAGGACCATGATGGAAGGATAATAGATGACTTGTGAAGCAAAACTGTGTCATAAAAGGTGATATGTCTTCTACCTGACTCTCTCTCTTAGAATGTGCCCCTAAGCCGCAGTGTCAGAAGTCCATCTGTCCAGAAGCTGCCATGTGGGAGAGACCACTTGGAAAGACCACGTGGAGATAGAAAGAAATGCCCCAAAAGCCCCATGTGTTCCGGTTCCTTACCCAGCTATTTGAGTCTTCCTAGTCCAGAAACAAAATATGTGAGTAAGGAAGCCCTCAAGTTGTTCCCAAGGACATTATCCGACTGTAGCCACATGAAGGACTCCAAAGAGAACCACCCAGTTAAATCCAGAACCATGAGAGATATTAAAAATTGATTGTTGTTTTACACCCCTGTCCAGCAACAGTAACTGAACTAATCTCTCTGTTTGTCTAGAGCATTGTGATTTTGCCCCTCTGTTTCTCTCTGCACATCTGCTTTCTGTCTACAGACCAGGCTCTTGCATTTGTTCATGTACATAGAACAATATGGCTGTTCAGCCAGACTATAAGCCCTACAGAAGTATTTCTTAAGCTTTAATGTACACAGGAATCACCTGGAAATTTTGTTGTAAGATAGATTCGAATTCAGTAGTTCTATGGTGGTACCTGAGAGTTTGTATTTCTTTTTTATTTACTTTGTTTTAATTTATTTTTTAATGGTTCCATGCCCCACGTGGGACTTGAACTCATGACCCTGAGATCAAGGATCACATGCTCTACTGACCAAGCTAACCAGGCGCCCTGAGAGTTTGTGTTTCTAAAAAGCTCCCAGGTGATGGATGTTGCTGCAGCTGTGGACCACTAGACTAAACTTTACCATTTGCTCGCTCTCTTGCTTGTGCTCTCTCTCTCTCTCTCATTATCTTGAATAACTTAAAAACAAGTTGTAGACATCATGACAGTTTACCACTAGGTCCTTCAATGTAACTCTTCTAAGAAAAAGAGCGTTCTTCCATATGATCAGATACTATTATATATGACAGAAACTTAATTTATATTAAAAAAAGGCCTCATCTAAAATATAGCCCATATTTAAATTTCCTCATTTGTCTCAAAAAATATCTTTCAAAGCAGTTTTTTTTTCCATTTTGATCTAAGATTCAATCAAGGATTATGCATCTTTGTTACCCTATACTCTAAAATAGTTGCTTTATCTTTTCTTGAAATGTCTTTTATGAGATTGATATTCTTGAAGAGCGCAGGCTAGTTGTCTAATAAAATGTCCCATAATCTGGATTTGATTGCTTCTTCATGAATAGATTCAAGCTATCCTTTTTAATGTACCAATTATATACTTCACATTGGAACACATCAGGTGTCTCATGATATCACTTTGCCCCTTTTTTGGTGATGTGAGGTTGGATCACTTAGTTATGGTGTTGTCTCTTGCATTCCTTTTTTAGGTGCAAAGACATTTTTTCAAGAGCAGTCCCAGCTGGCCTGGGTGACTCAGTCAGTTACGCGGTTAAGCATCTGACTCTTGATCTCAGCTCAGGTCTTGATCTCAGGGTCCTGAGTTCAAGCCCCACATTGGGCTCCACCCTGGGTGTGGAGCCTATTTAAAAGAAAGAGAGGGAGAGACGGCCCCAGCTGACTTCCCCTCTCATCTCATTGACCAGAACAGGTCACATGGTCACCACTAACCCCCTCATTGACAACGGAGAAAGATGTCCTGTCACTGCATAAACCAAACATGATTCCATCCCTGGAGCTGAGGAACAGTGCAGCCTCCCTGGAAGTGGAGGTCTGTCAAACTGTGGGAGAGGGGAACTATTGGCCTGAATGGAAGAGTGGCATGCGGATAGACAACCTAGAGTGTTTGCTGCACTTACCTAATATTACAGAGCTAGTTAGAAGAAAAACTGCTCTCTGATTCTTATTCCAACATAGCATGCTGCCTCCTCAAGAGATTAAGGATTTATTGCTCATAAAATACTTTATAGGCCTCCTGTGAGAAATCCAATATTTATTTGCCCTGTAAGATAAAAAAAGAAATTTATTTTTTCTTATTTTCTTTCAAGCTTTTCTCAGTTCATGATTCTTCGCAGTGTGATAATGATATAGCCATATATGTCCTCTGAAAACGAAAACAAACACTTTTTTTCCTCACAAAATAGGCCAATAAGTTGCACACAGAATAGGCTCATGAAATGTAAATAGTGTAATTTAAAAACATTTTCCACTCTGTGATTCTTTCAAAAAGTTCTAGAGATAGAAATAAAAAGGAGTTATAATTCTATCAGGACAAGAAGCCAAAATTATGGATGCTTTTACAAAGTTTATCAAGACTATTAATAATGGTCATCCAAACCTTTGGCATCTGCAGAATTAGGTGGGATATGTGTAAAATGTAGTTTTCTTTTTTTTTTTATTAACATATAATGTGTGATTTGTTTCAGGGGTACAGGTCTGTGATTCATCAGTCTTACACAATTCACAGTGCTCACCATAGCACACACCCTCCCCATTGTCCATCACCCAGCCACCCCATCCCTCCCACCCCCCTCCACTCCAGCAACCCTCAGTTTGTTTCCTGAGATTAAGAGTCTCTTATGGTTTGTTTCCCTCTCTGGTTTCATCTTGTTTCATTTTTCCCTCCCTTCCCCTATGATCCTCTGTCTTGTTTCTCAAATTCCTCATATCAGTGAGATCATACGATACTTGTCTTTCTCTGATTGACTTATTTCGCTTAGCATAACACCCTCTAGTTCCATCCACGTCATTGCAAATGGCAAGATTTCATTTTTTTGATGACTGCATGATATTCCATTGTATATATATATACCACATCTTCTTTATCCATTCATCTTTTGATGGACATCTAGGCTCTTTCTATAGTTTGGCTATTGTGGACATTGCCGCTATAAACATTGGGGTGCACGTGCCCCTTAGGATCACTACTAAAATGTAGTTTTCTTATGAGAATTCTGGCACTTTGAAACCTTGTTCCAGCTGGAAACTAGATATGAAAAACGTTAAGTTGATTCTGAGTCCCAGAAAAGATTTGGTGTAATTCTGAAAATCAAATGTAGTGTCTTGGGGCTGGATACAAGGGCCATTGGTTGGGTCAACCAAGTGATACTTTCCTCTCAGCTACAGTAATCTTGTGTTCTGTGCTGTCAGAAGTAGGAGGGGTAACTTACAACCCGTGATTTGAAGGGTTCAAAGTCAGCTCTTTTACTAGTTTATACGGTGACTTTAAGTTTTACCATAGGGATCTTAAAGTCCTTCTTTATCCCACTTCTGGCAAGGATGTCTTCCCCTACCAGCCCCATTCTCACTAGGCCAAAGCTATTTCCCCTCTTTGTACTTATATAAGGGGCCTCAGAGTTGACTCTTCATGGGCCTAAGACATAATTCCTCCCACACCTCTCTCTCAAGCATCAGTCAACACTTCAGCAGTAGAACTTTAGGTTCCATTTAAACCTAAGGACACAGAAGCCCAGATGGCCATATGGAGAATGGACTGTAGGTGGAGAAAGGGGTGCAGATGTGTAGGGAGATGAAAAAGGAGAGAATACTGAAGTTAATCTTTACCTGCTTCACAATTTGCCCAAACTGAGCTACCGTTTTTTAGAGCTCACCACTCTTTCTGTTTTCTACAACCACTGACCTCAACCTTTACCAGTGTTTCCTTCTGTGCTGTAATCTTGACTCCTGGAGAATGGCACTTGTGATTTGTATAACCTTGTTTTACCCCACAACAAAAAACAGGAGATGGCCAAATACCACAGAGAACTGTGGTTATTTTTGTATGGGCACCAAACAAGATTTCTACATAGATTTGTCATCTCTCCCATACAATGAGTGAGTTTTAAAAATGTAGAGAGATTTCTCAGAACTATTATTCCAGCTATTTTGTTCTTTGGCATTTACCCACATACCCCATGAGAGGTAAATATGAAAAAACAATATTTGCCCATGTAACTATAGTTACAGGCCACAGACAGCCGAGGATACAGAAATTTAAAGATGAATGTAATATGCAACTTTGCCCCAATTCTGTCTCCCTAGATAAACTCTGCTCACCACTTAAATCTAAGTGTTCCCTAGTCCTAGATAATTGACAAGCAGTGGGAGAAGGTAAAATCAAGTAGAAATTGAACACTGAATAGAAAAGGACCTCCTGTCCAAAAACAAAAATTCCATCTTATTGTGGAATGATGAAAATACCCTATTCTTTTGTTTAGATAAATTTCAACAGTATTTATGCTGATTTCCCCACCAGGAGAAAAAGAGACTATTCCTTTGAACAGCCTTTGGCAGCAAAACACTCAAGTTCAACTTGGTTTCATCCTGAAGGTTTGAAGTAAAATAATTCTTTGTAAGGATTTATAAATAAGACATTCATTAATGAAGTTTCACAATATCACTTTGAAGTGATTACTACTAAATTCATTTAACTAGTGCTGAGACTCCAGCAGGGAAATTGAGCAATTAGACTTGTTCAGTAGAGCATTTAAAAGTCTAGAGAACGAATCCAGGAATTCCCAATGCCTCAGTCTCCATGTTGAAGTACCCTCAGGTATGGAATCAGATATGCAACATATACAGGGCAGGGAATTCTGTGACCCAGATAGAACCAGAAGTATAACCTAGACGCCTACTTAGGATATCACTATTCCCCATCTGGAACAGATGTCCCATACATGTCACATGTGGAAGAAGAGGCTTCTGGGAAGTGCATGAGTGCTTTCACAGAACTGAACATCTGCCCTGACCTCTTCTCCAGTTCCGAGGCAACCTCAACACCTGACTCCCCCACCCGCAAGTCAGTGCTGCCATTGAACATTTCTGATGCGAATGGCCTGAAAGCACCTTGGATATCAAAGTCGTCTCCCCCAGGGTCGGCCTAATGATCTAGCTTTGATGTAATTCTGTCTGCCTCTGATTCCTCTCTTTCCATAGTCCACCAACATTCAAACATGTCAGCTTATCGTTCGTCCCCAAATCTAGCCCATTTTCGTTGACACGTCCCTTTTAAATCTTATTCAGGACCTAATTACAGTACTTTGTAATCTCCTTCTTCAACACTCCTTTCCTTCCTGTCTGTCCTTCCGTCTATTGCAAAGATTTCTGTTGTCGGGACAGGAAGAACCCCTTTACTGCCTACCTATCACCCTGGGGTCCAAGTCACCTTTTTCCTGAAGTTGCAGGGTCTGCTCCCCTGATGTCTACTATCCATTGTCTCGTCTTTTACCCGGGCAAGCAAAGCTTCCCCAGAGGTCCAGTGACACAAGCATCTTTCTTTTGCCTTTATGTCTGCTACAATCACACCTCCCTCTAATGTCTTTTCATGCTTTCAGGATCACTTCTTCTACTAAACGTAAACTGACCCTGATGCCCCATTTCTTGTCCATGCTTTCCTTGTGCAATTACCCACATTAATTCAGTAAATATTTACTGATAATGTCCTCTGTACATAGCCAAAGAAGATACAAAGATAATTCAGATATGCATCCTGAACTTGAGAACCTGACCATCTGTAGAGAAGTAAGATGCAGAGGGATAGCATAAATCATTCTAATACACAGAGAATTCTAAATGATACTAAAATGATACTGATAAGGTGATATGGTCGTTCAAAATCAGGAAAAATTACTTCCAAGAAAGAGGAACATGAGCAAAAGCAGGAAGATTTCATGGAAGGAGTACCTTCTTAGTGTAGCCTGTAGACAGATATTTCGGATGTAGAAAGGTTTTCAGGTGTTAAAACTGTACCAGCAAAGGCACGGAGTGGGGAGGAAACCGAGATTAACAGACAGGACCAAGTTTGGGCTGGCTAGAATGTGGAGGGTAGAAAAGGATGTTTGGAGAAATAAATATGGACCCAGGTGCACAGCATTGGAATGATATGCTCAGGTGTCCAAACTGTTGTTTTGAAGCCAGTGAAAGCTTGTGATGAGGAGTGAGATGATCTGAGCTGGCCTCTGGAAGATTAAGCTGGCATTGGCACAGGTAAAAACAAGAAGCAAGGAATTTTAGGAAACCATTACAACCAACTCAAGGGGAAAAAAAAAAAGAATCGAGAGCCTGAACTACAGTAGTGACAGTGGGAAGGAGAAGGAAGAAACGTATCTAAGAAAGAGTCCAAACGTAGATCAACAGAGATTGGCTGGATTAGAGGGGGAGAAAGTGACTCCAGGTTTTCCTAATAATGTTGGTACAAAGAGGCACTAGACAGACAGCCGCTTTTTTTATTCCATCCACAAATGCTTATTAAGCTCTTTCTGTGTGACCAGACCTAGGCAAGAAATTGGAGATACAGTAGCAAATGAAAATGAATAGTCTCCTGCCATGAAGGAGCTGTCAATCCAAAAGAGCTAGATACAGGGGAAAAGTGTTGGAGATGCTGTGAAAGGAGCTCGCTTAGAATCCAGGGGGGCTGGTTAGTCACTGTTGGCTGGAAAGGTTCTCAGAGACCAGGTTGTGTGAGAGTCAGCTGCGCATGACCATATGCGCAACTGCAGAGAAGCCCGCCTCCTCTGAGAACATTCCTTTCCAGCTCCTTGGGTGCCTGCGTCTCAGCTTTGATTGAAATGAAAACAAAGAGTACACTGAATTCTTTCTCTCATTGTTCATTGTTAACCAAAAACTGTCATTTCCATCGCACTTGTATTAGGTAATAGTATCAGGTAATGTTGCATGTGGTGGGGAAGGGAGAGGACTGGCAGCCGGATCAGTGCAAAGAGCTCTAAATTCAGAGTCAGCAAACCAGACTTGTTTTCTGGCTCTCCCGCTGACTAATGGGATGAACTTTACGAGGTATAAAAACTTCTCTTGGCCTCAGTTTTCTTATTCACAAAATGATGATTTCAAAAAAAGAAAATCTGCTTTACTTACATCACGTTGTGTTGTAAAGAGCAAAAAATAAATATAAAAGCAATTTGCAAAACTTAAAATATTATTAAAATATTATGAGTTGTCAACTGTTACTAAATATATTTCTTTTAGTCCCGATTCCTCCAGAGAGGAATGACACACTCACGTTAGATGAGTGACTTAATCTAACGTGTGTCAGAAATGACACACTCACGTTAGATTAAAGGAGAGTTTACCAAAAGACTGCTTACAAAATACAAGCAGGGTTCTGGGGCAGGTAACATCAGAGGAACAGTTCCCACGTGTGGGACCAAAGGGTTAAGAGGCATGAGTCATTGCAGGGATTGGGAAAGAAAAAGTGCATCTGCAGGCAGCAGAGCAAAGAGGAAGCCCAGGCAATAAATACCTCAATCATGCTCTTCCTTCCCTCTGATCAACTTCCAGGGTCCCTTTGTCAGAGCCAACCAGAAGACAGCAAGAGAGAGATCAGAGCTGAGGTAGTCTGTCTAGGTCAGGCTCTGGGGTCAGCGAGTTGAGTGGAGAAGGTATCTGACCCAACCTCAGTAATCATCTATTAGTCATCTTCCGTGAATGTGAGGATCACCGGTGGAAGCTTGTTAGAAACGAAAGTACAATGTGATGTTTTCCTGAGCAGCCCACAGGTTCTCACGTATGTGGTCAACAGACACATTTTGAGAATACCGAAGTAGATAGGTTAATTTCTAGATAGGTTAATAAATGATTTCTAGGAGCTTAATCAAGTTCTCTTCCCTTTGTCTTGGGGGGGATCTTAGGAGTAAGGTCAGATTAACCCACCAAGAAAGAAGATATTTGCTCCTCTTCCCACGTGCCTCGTATGTCTTGGAGACTGGTGTGTGTACCATGGGCCTTCCTAATTTGCTAGGACTCACCACCTGGCCCAGCTCCAAAGGACTCTAACACCTTCCTTTGCTTCTAGTAGGACCCAAATCAGCCCAGGAGAGAGTCTGGTCACAATTCTATGTCCTCGTGTGTTTGTTTAAACCAATTATACAGAATGTCACTCCCACAGGGAAGAGTTTTTAATTTTTGACAGTATCCTATTGCCCTGGAAATCACTGCTTTTTCTCTGTCTTTGTATCCCCACTACCAACACAATGAGTAGATGATAAGTGCTCTGTAAACATCAAGGCCACCATTTCATGACTAGACAGAAAGGAAAAATGAATGCAGTTTAAATTTATGTTGGAAAGTCTATTATGTGTTTCTTTTAAAAAGCAAAAAAAAAAAAAATCTTTTAAAAAACTTTCTTTGGAACTTTCATTTAAAACCAAACCCATGGGATGCCTGGGTGGCTCAGTCGGTTAAGCATCTGCCTTGGGCTCAGGTCATGATCCCAGGGTCTTGGGATCGAGCCCCACATCAGGCTCCCTGCTTGGTGGGAAGCCTGCTTCTCCCTCTTCCACTCTCCCTGCTTGTGTTCCCTCTCTCGCTGTCTCTCTCTCAAATAAATAACTAAAATCTTTAAAAAAAAAATTAAAAATAAAAATAAAACCAAATTCAACAAAAGTTCAAACAAATCTTTAAGACTATATGCAATTGCAATGTTCCTCAAGGGAATTAGTGGCTCCTCTCAGGCTCTCACCTACTGTTTTGCTCTTCTGTGTGATTGTTATTCAAAGTAACTGAAATTTTTTTAGAAAGTATAAACTTGTTGCGAATGGCAAGATCTCATCTTTTTTTATGGTTAAGTAATATTCCATTTTATATATCTATATCTATAGTTCACATCTTCTTTATCCATTCATCTATCAATGGACACTAGGCTGCTTCCATATCTTGTCTATTATAAAAATGTTTTTGTTTTCCATGAGTACTTATATGGGGACAGATAGTAACTACACTTGTGGTGAGCATAGCATAACACTTAATCATTATACCATTATATGGTACACCTAAAACTAATGTAACACTGTGTGTCAACTACACTCAAAAAAAAAAAAAAGAAGAAGAAGAAGAAATGATAAAATGGTGAAGATAATGCCACAGGAGAAATGCAGGCTTCTCTTTTTTAAGAGTCTTTCAATGTTTTTTTTTTCATTTATCCATTTCCATACATGTGTAAATTAAAAAAAAAAACAAATCTCAGCAACTAGATTACACAGCTTCAGCCTAAAAGTGAATTTATTTCTTTTCAGTACACACTGCCCGCGCAACACCTGTTCCCTGCAGAAGATATTAAGCATTTTGGGCACACCTACATATATTCTTGGGGCAGGAATCACAGCTGTTTGTAATTTAACTGTAACTCTAATCCCGAGTGTGAAAAAGAACTTAGAGAGTTATGAGACATTAAAATAAGGAATCATGCAGCTGATCCTTTCTTGGTAAGGCCTCAAAAGTGCAAAATAAAGAAAAAGGTACTTATTCAATAATTTATAAAAATATTGAGCACAATTTTATTATTTTCTGAATATTAATGTTTTCAAGATTTCCTTCTGTAGAATGAAACAGGCTATCAGCACAGGAGATCTTTTCCCACTTTTATACCAATCCTAAAGAGAGATAATAATTAGTTTCTAAACTTTTAAATGCACTCACTTAGTTTGACCTTCTAGCCAGTGAAAGTGAGTTCTTTGTTACTGCTCATCCCAAGGAATTCCAAATAAGGGAGGCTCCAGGTCTGATGAATTCAGAAGTTGAGTCACATTCTTGAAGACCCAGGTTCTGTCCATGTTTTTACTCGTTCATCTAAATTTTCATACTGACAAGAAGACAGTGTATCAGTCAGGATTCTCTGAGAAAAAGAACAAAAAAGATATCTGTCTATCTAACTGTTCTTTGACCAATCTATCTATTGATCGGTCTATTTATCTATTGACTTATCTAGAAAGATTTCAAGTAATTGGCTTATGCAGTTGTGGGTGGAAGCTGCCAAGTCTGAAATCTGTGGGAAATGAAAACAGGCAGGAAACTCTTGGGCAGGAGCTGATGTTGCAGGCTTGAGGCAGAATTTCTTCTTCCTCAGAGAAAGAGTTTTGCTCTTAAGACCTTTTGACTGATTGGAAGCCCACCTAGATTATCAAATACACCCTCCTCTACCTAAAGTCAGCTGATTGTAGATGGTAACCATGTCTACAAAATACCTTCACAGCAACACCTAAATTAGTGTTTAATTGAAAAACTGGGTAATCTAGCCTAGCCAGTTGACACACAAGATAATCACAGGCAGTTTCTTCCTTGTGCAACTCTTGTAAGCAAAGGAGCTTTTCCCTGAAGCACCTCAACATACTTCCTCTCAATCTCCATTGGCCAGTGCTGGCATTCACACTCTTCATGAAATCTGTCCCTTGCAAGGAGTATGAAATCAAGACTGGTTTAAACCAGTTGGGTTTTAACTGAGCCATATGGACCCAGAGTAGATGCCAGCACTCAATTTGGGCTGTGCCACATGGAAGAAGGGGAAAGTTATCGTTGGGTAGGCAAAGAGAGTATCTGGAACATATTAGGAGCTCAATACAAATTTGAATGAGGGACTAAGCCAATGAGTGAATAGTGATGCATGCTGAGGATAATGAGTATTGGTGACTTTCTCCAAGTACACATTCTGGGCAAGACATGACTTCATCAGGTAAACAGTGTATATACTGTATGCATGATATATGCCTCTTGTTTACATGATATCACATTCAAATCTTTGCCACACACTGCTAGGCACTGTTGCTCATAAAGACTAAGTGAATGCTGATTGTGCTCAAAGGGATGAACTGGAAAAGAAAGGAAGAAAAACACCATTCTAAGTTTACAATCTAATTTAGTACAAAGTGCAAAAGCTTTCACGTTGCTGTACTTAAACCCCTAATTCTAGAACACACACCAACATACTGTTTTTTGATAAATAAGATTACAATTTAGAGAAATCTCCTAGGGAAGCAGAGAGCCTCACCTGGGGACTATGAATTTTTCCAGGGAGTCCCAAGTTATATTCCAAAAAAAATATTGCTTTTCTTGTTGCACTTATTTCAGAGTTCTTTATGTTTAACTATCTTGTTAAGCTTTGACCAAGAGTCTGAGTTTGTATGACATGTGATATAGGAACAAGATGGAGATAAGCTCAGAATCAATGGAACCGTCGCAAGCACACAGACACACACACACAAAACCACCACCACACCCGCCTTTGCTGTTTTCTCACCACCTTGATAATTAGGGACTTTGTTATGTTCCTTCCATATTAATTTTTCAGGGAAAATACTCAGCTGGTCAACAAGAAATTATTCTTTTTCAGTTGTCAGACTAAAATTCAAATTTATTAAAAATATCATCAGAAACTTGTGAGGAGGGGTGTCTGGGTGGCTCGGTCATTAAGCGTCTGCCTTCGGCTCAGGTCACGATCCCAGGGTCCTGGGATCGAGCCCCGCGTCGGGCTCCCTGCTCCGCGGGAAGCCTGCTTCTCCCTCTCCCACTCCCCCTGCTTGTGTTCCCTCTCTCGCTGTGTCTCTCTCTGTCCAATAAATAAATAAAACCTTTTT
Source organism: Neomonachus schauinslandi (assembly GCF_002201575.2). Lineage (NCBI taxonomy): Eukaryota > Metazoa > Chordata > Mammalia > Carnivora > Phocidae > Neomonachus > Neomonachus schauinslandi. The sequence goes on from NC_058405.1 coordinate 123,456,568, forward strand.
TAAAAGAAAGAAAAGAAAAGAAACTTGTGAGGAACTCCTGTGAATAAGAGGAAGTCTGTGACTAATGTCTCCTTCTTAAGCACTTTGAAAACCACTTCCCCTTCATCTCTCTTCTTTCCGTGTGGATCCTGGCCAACTTGCTGCTGTAGATTAGTCTTGTAACCCTGGACAGTCCTTTACTCTTCCTAAAATTTAGGTGGTTTCTTTCCATGCAAAATAGGAAGAACAATAGTTTTCCGAAATGCCTCAGAAGTTTTAGATCTCTGTTTCCAATGTTGGCTTTTTTCCCACTAAAATGTGACATTCTGGAGGGCAGGAACTGTGCCATTTTCACCTTTATCCTTAGGTACTCACAAAATGTTGTCAGGTTGAAGTAACGAAATATCCATCAATCAATACTTGTACCCCAAGTATTTTTAAAGCATTTCTCTCCACCAACCTATTTTCTGATTATTCACTTGAGCTCTCTCTAGAGAATCACTTTTGTCTTGTCCTCCATAATTGTTCTTCCCAAGGGAAGTGTGTTGAGTGGGAAACTCTTGAAAAGACTGGTTTGGGACCTTGCTGTTAGTCACCAAGTGTTACTTTGAGCTAAGATTGGTTTAGGCATGGGCAAGACTGCTAGATGAGGCTTGTGCAATGTAGGAAGTTGCTAACAAATACGTATGATCATTATATTCGATATGTATTGACAGTGAATCACCACACATGGCCTATCATGATATGGTAGTTATCTAGAGGTTTGAATAAGAAGTTGAATATTTTTATTGGAAGACTAAAATTCCCTTGGGAAAACAGCAAGACATTTACTTTGTGTAGGTCAGTTGAATGTGGGAAAAGCAGTGGTAATTGAATGAAACTTTTATGCACAAATATTTCCATGACACCAAAACAAAGTAGACAGGAAAAGTGGTAGGTGTGTATTTTTTTTTTTTTTAATGTGTGGTTCTAAAAAAATAACTCCCCTTTGATTAGTCAAAAGGCTTTGTGGAAGTGCTTAAATTATCAAAGGCCATTTAATGAGATTGAGAGAGAGTCTGATGACCCGGAAGTAGAACTAGGGCTGAGAAAGGCAATCCAGGACCAGAAAAGGGATGTGACAGGGGTGAGAGGTGTCAGAGTGGGGTCACAGAAGATAAGAGGAACGGGTGTGTAAGGAGGGATATAAGCAGCCCAGGTTCAACATTGGGATACCTAAGGAAGGAGAACTGGGTCATTAGTGCTGCCATCTTGAACTTACTTCTCAGACTTTTGAGCACATGGAGGGCATTAATATCCTTGCTTTAATTTCCTGTTAGAGACCAAAAGGAATAGAGTGTTAAAATGCAATCATTATGTCCTTTTTGGTGGGTGTGCTCTAGAAGTACAGAAGACAAGACGGAGGCCCTAATGCCACAAGAACTGGTCTTTGAGACTTTTGGAAACCATTGAGATCTCCTTGTCAGTTTCCAAATATGAAGTGAGAAACTCTCCAAAAATGCAATGCTAAAGGGACAGGGAGTATATTTTAACTTGCTAGACTGCAAGGAAACAGAAAACATTTTTCTAGTAGTGTGTTGTCTATACAGAGAATGTTAAACTACTTGGTTTCCCTAAAAATTGAGAAGAGGGATTCATAATTGTATGGTGGGCAGTGGGCCCTGAAGCGGGGAGGAGAGGACATCTGGTGTGGTACCTCACTGTTCCACCCACCCGGGAGATGAGTAGGAAGAGTGAAAACCAACCTCCCTTGCTTTGAGTTTGACTTCTAGATTATAGTCACAGAAAATGCAGATAGCCCTTGGCCCATTGTTGTTTGGACTCAATGGGATTAGAAATGTACATGCAAACCTAGTACCGGAGGACACTTCGACATCTGTAAAGTCAACCTGTTTTTTTCCTAGATTCCACGGGATTTGGAGTTCTGGTTTCTACCTTCAGGTGTCCATCCGTGGCATGACATAATCTCCGAAGATATTGCTAAGAAAGTTTTGCCCCTTAAAACAAAGCCCAAATATGTCATTCTAGGCATGATGTAATACTCTCCTATTAGAAGTACTTGAGATAATATATGGGAGCGTGTTCCGTAAACTGTAAAGCGCTGTCTATATATAAGTCCTGTGGCGATTGCATGGTTAAACTAAGCCTTGCAATGAAAAAAGAATTGTAACTGAATTGCAATTCTGAGTGTCTGGTGCCCACTTTCAATGAGGTTTACAATTTCATCAATTTGCTATTTAATTGTTTTAAGCCGTCCAAGTGCCAGGCGATATTCTTGTACTCTTTCTTCAATATGGCATTAGCACAAACACTTGAACAAGTTTAACATAAAAGTTGACACAGACAGAAGCAATATTTTTGTTTTGAGGGCATTAAAATAGCAGATATTTGGGGAAATGCTTTTAACAGGTTTTAGTATCTGGCTAAGTCCATGGCTCTCCCCAGCTGTCCCCCTCATTTGTCACCCTCAGCTTCCTCCCACATCTCCAAGGAGCCTTAGAGAAACACTCCTCACTGATGTCAGTCACTCCAGCAGGCTCCAGGCATGGTCAAGGCCTTTAGAAGTCTAGAGAGGCCCAGGGTCACTTTATTTTTAGACTCTTACTGACTTAAAAAATTAAGAAATACCTTAATAGGTTTAACAGAATTATGGCATTTTTTTTTATGTTTACACTTAAATGAATTCCCTTAAAACACATAAATAGATACATCAACAACTTAAGTTGATGCATTTAAGTTTGATCCACTGGGCATGAAGACGAATAAGACACAATGCTCCTCCTCAAGGAATTTTCAGTCCAGCAAACTGTGAAGTGTTATATGATAAATAATCGCATGTAAGTGTTGCTAAGGTCATGTAACCAGAAAGTCCTTAATGAATATGCTTTTCTCGTAGAGAATGTCAAAACTCTGACATTCTCTGTGTGTGTGGAAACCTCAATAAGGGGCAGTCCTGATCCCTTCCCGGTCCTGAGCTCACCGGTCTGGCTGCTCGCCCTCCCCGGGTGCCCATGGCTGGCACATTGGCCCATCGAGGTTGCCAGGCTGCCGGGCACTGCAACAGCCCTACCCTCGTTCTTTCGCTGCGGCTCTCAAGGAGACGGAGAGTGTTACCATTCCACAACCAGGGAAGTCCCATTTTCTCCTGGCCTGTAGGCAGGGCTGAAGCTTTTTTCAAATTGGCTCTTTCACTTGGAAAGCTCTTTTCATGTTCAAAACACCAGCGAGTACAAACTGTTGCTAAATTAGGTAAACTATAGAGCAATCTGTCTGACTAGAAAGAAAGTCGGTATTGCTCTTTTGTTCCAGTCTGCACAGATCACGCTCAACATCCTAATGGTAGTGGAGCACATTACTGTCTAGGAGAGAGAGAGATGGAGAGAAAGAGAGAAGCTACAGTCACAAGAAAAACTCCATTTTGAGAAGACACTTCCTCTACACAAGTCCCAGTTCCTGCTTGCACGTTGTAATGTCTCGACATACCTGCAGATGCTTTGACCTAATGAGGCTCCTCCCCATCCCATGATTCATGCCACATGCCCTATTTATCTCCTGTCTTACCAGCAACTCAGCGCAACTGGGAGACTCAGAGATTAAATTCTGAAAGACAAGCCTCATCATAATGGAAAATCCAATTAACTTTAGTTATAGGAGCTGCCTTCCAGCAACAGCACTGTAATTTTGCCTTCTATGAAAATGGTTTAGCTGTTCATTAGGTAGCATGTCAAAAATTAAACAATGCCAATTATTTTCCTTGTCTTGAAATCTAGCATTATCTGGAGAATTAGAAGACTGACTGCGGACATCCATTTTAACTAGACATAATTCCTGGCATCTTTGTTTTTCACTGTGTTATCTTTTCTTGAATGTCCTGGTGTGAGGGAAAATAATTATCTCTGGGGAATCCAGACTGAATTCCTGTTCAATGGTTTGTAGATTATGAAATGATGATGTTGATAGTGTTGATGTCATTTTTAGCTTTCCTAAGTGAAAACTGATATTAAAGAGTGATATTATCATGCTTATGCTCTCAGCTGCTTTGTGAGAGAAGTAAGAAAGCGATTGTTATCCCTGCTTACAGGGAGATAAACTAGAAGACACATGACTTGCTGAAAGTTTCCTATGTGATTATTGGTAGAGCTGGAAACAAAAGTCAGGTCTTGACACAAAGCTCAGCATTCAGCTACCAGACTATGCTTTCTCACTTTGGCAAAGCTGACAAACCCTAAGTTTCTATTGCATGCCTTGTTTTTATTACTTCTTGCACATTTGACTTACTCACAGTCAAAAAAAAAAAATCCATTTTTTACCACGAAATTCTGGAGGATAGAAAATTGGTAAAGAAATGACCCCTGCCTCTAGGGGGTTAAAACAGTACCGCAAATACAGAGCAGAGACGCGGTCACTAGCATATTAGACATACAAGAAAATTAGAGTCTTTTTGAAAATGGGTAAAATCTAAGTGTAGATGTGTGTATACATACTTACAAGTGCAAGAGTGGCATGGAAGTGGAAGGACATCTCATTTGGTTGGGGGTAAAGGAAAACCAATGGAAGCAAATGAGGAAGGAGAGGAGGAGGGTTGGGCTGCACTCCCCTCCCCTGTGCTTTCTCTTGGTTTAGCCAGCATCCCCTTCCCCGGGCAATTTCTCCAACTTAATGGTGTGCATCAGACTTACTCAGGGAATTTCTTAAAAATGCAGATTCGTGGGCTCCGCCCCGGATATCAGATTCCACGGATCTGCCAGGGGCTCCTGCAATCCGCATTTTTCCCCAACCCTCCTGTGGCTGTGAACCAAGCTTTGGACCAGAGCTGGGAAACAGTGCTGTAAGATTGTGCCACTTGCCTGTTTTAAGAAAGGAGAGCACTGACTTGGAAGATAGGGATGACGTAGGAGTCCACAAAAGGTGGTCCTTGCAATCCCTGCCTTATACGTGGAAGAGGAGGACTGAAGGAAGAAAGAAAAAGAGAGTACTACGCAATTCACTAACACAGCCCTCTTACAGCTCAAGTGCACTTGGGCACAGCCCCATCTGCCTGCATCAGAGAAATCTGACTCCTGACAGAGTTACCCCTTCCTCTGTCCATCTCCTGCATTTCCTCTGACCCTCATATTGTGCTCCATCTGGGGCACGGGCTGCTCTCATTTTCCACTTAGGAATAATTTGGGGCTATATTTAGGCAACTCTGGTCATTAGGTACCCATATTTCTGTATACAGCCTATAATGTTTTATTTTTTTAGAATTCTAGAAATTCGTGAGCAAGAAAGCTCTTAATATTAGGTCACTTAGTCAATTACCTCCTTTCCTGCCTAATGCAAGATTATTCCCACTGGTCCTGTTTCCAGTGCTCTGTTGCCTATTTTTAAATGTACTAGCTGATGGTGATTCTGCCGCTCCCCTCAAGAGACCATGATCCTGGCTTACCATTCTCAGTGTCAGGGGGCTTCCCTGGTAATTAGCTCCAACTTGCTATTTCTTCCGCTTCCCATTATCCTCGGTTATCAATTCCCTTGTAACAACATTATTTCTCTCACATTCATTATATATTTTTAGATAGTTTCCACAGTTCCACAAGCCCCTGTTAAAAAGAGTTGGGCTAGTTGGTACCAGCCCATGTCTTAATCAGTCTCACTGTGGAGAATGAAAATGGAGCGAAAGGGAATGGTCCCTGGGCTCCGCGGTGGGCAGCCGTGTGGTGGGCAGCCGGGTACCACACTGTCTTGTGTCTGTGCCTCCATGCTCGTCCACAGTGGTTTTATCAGTCTAAGGCCACCCTCCTCCACAAAGCAGTATCTCTTGAAGCATAATGTGTCTAGGTCATATGAAGGTGTACATGAAAGGGCCGTCTCATCATCTGAAAAATGGGGATGAGACTGCCTACTTCATTAGAATTCTAGGAATGTTAAATGTTATCTGTGTGCTCAAATGAATATACATTTGGAAGTCAAATAAACCTCATTCCATTTTTAGCTTTGTCACTTGCTGGTTGTATGACTTCATCAACACTTATGTGCAATTATTTATTATATAATATTTTACATTTGGCTGGACCGAAGATTCCTCGAGGGGACGTATTGTGCCTTATTCATCTTTATGCCCAGTGCACGCAACTTAAATGCATCAACTTACGTCGTTTGACCTCCCTGAGGCTCACTGTTCCCTTCTGTGCAATGAGTGCATATTGCCTACCTCTGTGTCACACACATTTTATACCCCGGCTCACATCTTCTTAGCCTACCTTTCTTTTCCCTGCAGCCACTGCTGCAGCTACCACATGGGCACAGGAATAGCCTGATGACACTTCACCTTAGCAGCACAGTGAAGAATCCTGCCATCACCTAAGAGAGTCTGGATTCTGTCACCTGAGCAGCCGTTCTCACCACCGAGATTCGGTTATCACAGCTGAGGGCGGGAAGCGCTATTGTCATCTGGTAGATAGAGGCCAGGCTGTTAACATCTTACAATGCGCAGGGCAGCCCCCCCAAACAAAGACCTATCCAGCCCAAATGCCAACAGTGTTGGTGTCGAGAAACCCTGATTAAGACACACTGCAAAAGCCTTATCTGAGGAAAACACCTCATAAGATATGCTCCTCTTCTCACATTCAGACCCATCCCCTTCAGTGCTCCAGACTGGACTCATCAGAAGGTTATTTCTCTGCCCTATAAGGGTTAGATAGTAAACAGCTAGCAGAACCATGCATTGGTTCCTATCCTGTGGAGTAAGGGCTATAATGATAGGAATGTATAATGATAGGAATGTTTAGGTCATAGCACCAACACAGGACATTGCCCTGCTCTGAGAGAAAACAGCACAGCTAAAGAAATTGCAAGGCATGGGGTACCTGCGTGGATCAGTCATTTAAGCATCTGCCTTCAACTCAAGTCATGATCTCAGGATCCTAGGATGGAGCCCCGCGTCGGGCTCCCTGCTCAGCAGGGAGTCTGTTTCTCCCTCTGCCCCTCCCCCAATTTGTACTCCCTCTCTCAGATAAATAAATAAAATCTTAACTATAAAAAAAATTGCAAGGCAGAAACCAGGGGAACCAGTGTGGGAGTAGATTTTGAGGGGGCTTACATATGAGGTTAGAGTCTAAGGTTGGAGAGGGGAAAGTTTATTGACAAGGGAACACTCTTCCATGATACGGGGTTCAATGTCTTAGCAAGAACGAAGTTGGTCCTAATACACTGCTGGGATTGTTCCTTGAAGCTTGGACCTTACAAAAGTAAATCAAGTGTAGAACTGCCTTAGCAGAGAATTGGGGAAGAGATTGAAAGGCTCAGGGAATGTTGTGGTGGATTGATGTTAGATCAAAGAAACCACCACCTGACCACGCTCCCTGAGGAGGTCCAAATTCCACCCGGTCAATAAAGAATGCATGGTGAAGGGAAACACCTGCATTGTAGAGAAACTTGGTTGTCAAGCTGTTGACACTGGGAGGTACTACATTGGAACTGATTTCTCTGGTATTACCGGAATTAATAGGATTCTGAAATAGCTGAGGCTATTTTGTCTTTACAGAGAGATTGGATATAATTATTGAAATGGGCAGGATGGCCACAGTGACAGAGTGCCTTGCCCCATAAGGATCTGTGGCATTGATTAATTGATCGTGGGAGTGACAATGGAAGGGCAACCAACCAGAGTTTTGTCTAAGCTGTATAACCAGAAGTTGAAGTCTGTCAAGCAAAAAACCGGTGTCAGCCACCACAATGGAAAATCACAAACACTCACTCATTTTCTAGATCTAAGTTAATTCTCAGACTCAGAACCCAGTCTCGGATCCAGAACCCACTGACCGATGAAGAGGCTGGGTCCTCTTGAGGAAGTACCCTGCACCACCGCTGCAAATATATACAATAAATATCCCCTAAACTTTCCCCAAAGGATCTGAAACCAGTTATCAGAATCAGTATGTACTGGGGAAAGAATGTCCAGACCATTCAAGGGCTATTGGGCACCGGGGCTAAGCTGACTCTGACAGCAAGGAGTCTGAATTGCCATTGTGACCCTTCATTAGAGAAAGGTTTATATAAGCCAGACAATGAATGGAATCCTGGCCCACATCCATCTCCTAGTGGCCCCATGGGTCCACAGACCATCTGTGCAGTTAATACCCATTACCTTAGTGCAATCAAGATTAGTTCCTTGGCTGATGGAATAAAAGCTACTATGTTTGAAAGGGATAAGGGCAAGTCCCTAAAACTGCAGAGCTACATCACAGGAGGAACTGCAGAAATTAGCACCACCGTCCAAGATTTGAAGGATGCAGGGGTATCACCCTTTGACTCACCTGTTTGACCTCTGCAAAAAGCTAGAGGGATCATGGTGAACGACAGTGGACTAAGATAAAACCAAGTGGTAGCCACAATCACAACTGCTCAGCAGACATGGTACCTGACTACAAGTGATTAGCCCAACTTCTGGCACTTAACATGCAGCTTTTGAGCAGATAAATGTACTTTTCTCAATCCCCATAAATAGTAAAGATCAAAAGCACTTTATGGTCATGTCAAAAAGACAGTAGCATACATTGACTGTCTTACCTTAGGACTAGGTTAAATCTCCTGCTCTCTGTCACAGTATCGTCTACAGAGACCTTAATGGCCTTGATATTCCACAGAATCAGCATGATTTCTGGTTGGCAACACTGGTGGTGCCATGGTGATTGGACCAGGTGAGCTGGAAGTGATAAGTATTTAGGGTGCCATGATCAGACACATACATGCCATAGTTTAGATGATAAAACCTTCAAAGCTTCAAGGACCTACCACATGGGTGATGTTTTCAATGAATCAGAACACGTGGGGAAAGTCTAGCTTAATATAAATGACAAGTTGTTGCACTTGCACCTCCTACCCCTAGGAGAGAGGCACTGCACAGCAGGCTTATTCAGGTACTGGTGTCAGCACCTACCACACATGGAAATACACCGTGGCCCATTTACTGGTGTCTTGGAAAGCTGCACTTTTAGGTTTGATATATGCCGCCCAAAATAAGAGAGGATCCTATTGCAGGTCCAGACTGAAGCACAAGCTGCCTTGATGCTCAGGCAGGATAACCTACATGATGGTCGGTGCTAGAGGTATCCTAAGTGGATGACAGTGCTGTGCAGAATCTCTGTTAAGCCTCATTGTGAGACCCCTGGGTCCTGGAGGGAAGTCAAATATTCAAAGGCAGAGAACCATCACTTGGCATGTCTTTGGGCCCTAGTAGAAGCTAGAACATCAAGTGTGACTATGCAGTTGGAGTTGCCTATGAGGAGGGAGATTATGAGACCCACAGTCACAGGTCATCCAAGAACAGATACAGTCACTGCGTTACGTAAATAGTACATTCGGGATTGTACTTGTCCTGAGAGCACAAGTAAATTGCATGAGCAGATGAGATGGCCTCAACTGTCACGCGACTTTCCTCTGTTGCACCCATACTGTCATGGAGGCTTCCCTATGACTAACTCATAGAGGAGAAGATACTTGAGCCTGGTTCACATATGGCCTAGCCCAGTAGATTTATGATAAGTAGAGATAGACCACCACCACCATACAACCCCACTCAAACCTGAAGGGCACCAGAAAAGAGAAGTTTGCCCAGTTGTAGAACTCTGGGCCATCCACTTGGCTATACACCCTGTCTGCAGGCAGAAACTGCTCAAAGCACAGATACACACAAACTTTTGGGCTGACAGAGGGCTTTGCTGATTGGGCAGGATTTTTGAAAGGAGCGCAATTAGGGCTTAAAAACAGACAAGGAAGTGTGAGGAACAGGCTTGTGGATGAATCTTTGGCAGAGGGCCCAGAAAGCATGTATGGATATTTGTGTCTTGTGTTAACGCCTACTGGGGAGCATTCTAGAGCATTCAGAGAGATACTGGGCAATTAGGAGAATAGGTTGGCTTGTCTAGTGGCTATCAGTCAGCCTCCGACCAGCCACCTGAGTGCTTGCACAGTAGTCCCATGAATGAAGCAGCCTTGGTGACAGGAATGGAGGCTGTGCATAGACCCAACAAAATGGGCTTTCTCTCACTAAGGCCGATCTAGCTATTGCTACTACTAAATTTCTAAGCTGCCGGCAGCAGAGACACAATATGGTGCCTCAATATAGAAACATCCCTCAAGAAGGCCAATCACTTCGTGACAAGTTAGGGACATCCTAGAAGGGCAGCAATATATCCTTACCAGAATTTACACTGACTTTCATTATGACTTTGCCTCTCCTATCCAAGCTGCCTCAGCTAGCATCATCTGAGGGCTTGAAGAGTATATGGTTTACCATCTTAGGATCCCAATAAAATTGACTCAGACCAAGGGACATATTTTACAGTGAAGGTAAATGAAATGACTAGAGAATCCTCAAATCCCACCATATACACATCACTGTGAAGAAGCCAGCCTTGTAGAATGATGGAATCCTCTATTTTAGGCCCAGCTAAGGAGTCTCCTTGGGGACCACATTGGGTCGAGTGCTGTCCTCTAGGACTCTGTATATGTAGTGAACCTCTAGCCAATATACAGTGAAGTGTAACTAGAATACATAAATCCGAAAAACCAAGAGGTAGAAGCAGAATTAGCTCTTCTCATCATCACTCCTAGTGACCCACTCTCAGAATGCATGCTTCCCATCCTTGTAGCCTTAAGCTCTGCTGGATTAGAAGTTCTGAGTCCTGGTACTGGGAGTGAAGATGGAGGGTAGGGGAGGAGGCTTCCACCAGAGAACCCAGAAAGGCAGAATGACTTCCACTGAATTTAAAGCTATGACTACTGGGGCACCTGGGTGGCTCAGTTGGTTAAAGCATCTGACTCTTGAGTTTGGCTCAGTGCATGATCTCAGGGTCATGAGATCGAGCCCCCCCCGCCCCGTGTTGGGCTCTGCGCTCAGCGCAGTCTTCTTTGGATTCTCTCCCTCCTCTCCCTCTGCCCCTCCCCTCGCTCATTCTCCCTCTCTCTGTCAAATAAATAAATAAATATCTAAAAATAAAAAAATAAAGCTGTGACTACTATTTTGTCATTTAGGGGTTTTCAAACTGATGGATCAACAAACAAAGAAGGGAGTTGACACACTGACCCTGATGACCGTTCAGAAATTAAGTATTTGCTACACAATGGTGGTATGAAGGAATAAAGCTCTAAACCCACAAAATTCACCAGGCCTTCTCTCAATGCTTCCATGCAATTTCAGCAAGCACAGCTTGAGATCCAGTCCCTGGCGATAAATGTGCAAACCCAGAAATGTGAGGAAGTTAACACCTCCTGGTGCAGCCTTTGAACAACGGAGGCATAGAAACTGGTGGATAAACACTTTTCTCCTTCTACCTTAAGTGGATCATTCTGAGGCACAGCCTACACACTTCCTCAAATGGCCCCGAAGTGGTTTAAGCCCTTGTTGCCCATGTTGGTAACCAACTCAGTAAGGTACCCTGAGACTGGCTTTCCAGCCTTCCCCATTTTACTCTTCCAAGTAGCCCCCTCTTGTTCTCTGTGATAATTTTCCCAAAATAAACTACACCAAATCCATGTCTCAGGCTCTGCTTTTTGGAAGAACCCAAGTTAAGAAATCTCTAAAAGTATTATTGTGAATACCTAATGAAATAGCCTACAGCTGGGGTAGAATACTGGGAAAAAGTACAAGTACTTAAATGCATCCTGGCAAAATTTCTGAGTCCCAAGGATAAAGATAAAATCCTTCAAGCTTCCAAGCAGAAAATAACTATAATAATAATAACAGTTCACCTGGAAAGGGGAAAAGAAATCAGGCCAGTACTGAAAAATCTCATCTGTTACACCAAAAACTAGAAAACAGTAATGTTTGCAAAAGACTTACCTGAGAAGAATGTGACTCTACGATCCTATAGCCAAACTACCCTGGTGTGACAGCAAGAGACAGACATTTTCAGTTATGTAAGGATTGCCAAAAGTCCCGCAACAGCATACACCATCTAGAAGCATCACTTGAGGAAATCTCTAACCAGAGGAAACTGCAAAAAGGACAAAACAAGGAAATGGAATACATGGTATATAAAAAATGGTGGTAAATATTGAAGCCAGTAAAATGTGTAGGTAAGTCTAGCTATAATGATGGTGTTCTTTAACTTTTAAATAATTAAGAAAAATTCTTAAAATAGAAGTCTAATATGAAAAACACAAGACTATATGTTTAATGTGCAAACCACAGGGCCAGGGACATGGTAGGCATTAAAAAACAATTAGTTCTCTTCCCTCTTATTTCTTGTTTGCATTTTGAAACACACATGATATAAAAGACTGTGTGTAACAGATGACATACTTTAAAAAATAATAATGTTAGAAAAAAATCTGTGCTTCATCCACCTAGCTTAAGATGTATCTGCCTACTTTTTTCAATTTGCCTAATTTTCATGGAGAAATCTTAGTTGTTTTTTTTTTTTTTTTTACAATGAGAAAGCTCTTGACTTCTTGTTACTTTTTATTGACCTATTTGTTTAAGTAATAAGACTCTAGAACAAATGCCTGCTACCACTGTTAGCAGTGTGAGCCAGACTCAGACTAGATCGCTTTGCGCCTCAGTTTCCCCTTTTGTAAAAGGTGACCAATGTCCTCATTTTCTCTCTACAGGAGCATCATTGGGATGGGAGTAGGAGGGTGAACGTAATAACTGTGGAAGATGTGGTACATACATATACATAAGTAGAAGACAAAAGAGCATATACATAAGAGAAGCACCTGGTACAGCATCATCCATCCACACTTAGTCTACTCCCGAAAGCTAATGCTATCGATTCTGCACAAAGGCTTGGACAGGACTGGTTTTCTCTGGCTACCCTTCCTTTAGTCCTCTTTCACTCTCTTTACCATCAAAAACTGTGCTCATTAATACCCTATTTTACTTTTTTTCTCCCTTTTAAATATCCAACACATGAATTACCATTGAGTTAGAAACAGTGCTTGAAAGAAAAGCTGAAACATACAAATCTATCTGTTGCAAGGTGCTGGCGGTACATTTTCAAAGTGACTCTGTGCCACGGACAGAATTAACTCTCCTTTTCTTCTTCTCGCAATACGTCTCTGTGGAGCCTGGCAGAGACGTTTAACAGACAGAACAAAACTTTATTTTCTCCTGGTACTGGTGTGATGCTGTCAGCCTGAGCATCTTTTGGAATGCCCTGGTGCACTCAGAAAGGGCTCTCTGAGCTCACAGGAGGCAGGAACAGTGGCCTGCAGGCTGCTCAAGTGGGCAGTGCTGCAACCTGGAGCCACACCGGCCCTGCTGGGAAGGAAGCCTGTCCGTTTATCAAATTGACAGCAAGGCGGTAGAGGGAGCAGCTGAAGCATCCTTTGCCAAGGACAGGCATAATGCAGAAAAATACGTCATTGCTGCTAGTGACTGAATAGATCTCTGGTTCAATTGTTGGACCGTATCACTAGTCATCTAAAGTAATGGACAGTAAAGAATGACCAAGAGTTACATCTTCCAAACAAAGCTGGAAATAGGTTTATCTAAAGTGAGTTATTGAGTTGGAGTCAGACTTGCTGGCCTCATTAAAAAAAAAAAAAAAAAGTAGAACACTGACTAATATCTCACTTCCATCCCAGAATCTATGAAAGGCCTCACCCTAAAGAACACCCAAGGTACCATGGCCTTTCGCGGATCATGAGTCCAGTGTACCCAGCTTTAGATTAGAACCTCTTCTTTTCCATATGGTTCAAGCTACGTGCAAGAAGCTATTGCTGTCTAGACGGATTTCAACCATTACAGTCCTTGGTACACAAAACATAACCAAAACATATTTGTCGAAAGAGGATTTCGCAGGATCGTTTTCAATGATTTCATATTAGTTTACTCATGCTCATGCTGAGAACTGAATAATCCATAAGGGACTAAGAATTTAGGTGCTAGTCTCGAGAAGTTCACAGCCAAGCTCATTCTAGGTAACAGTGAACCACTCAGCACCCACACACCCCACCCCAGCATTCCCGCCTATTTCTTTCCCTGTTGCATTTATCCCTCCTGGCATACTATCGCATCACTTTTGGTGGGGTATTGTTTTGTTTTGTTTTGTTTTTTGTTTTTGTTTTTACTGTCTCCCCTCATCAGAATACCAACTCCAGGAGCAGGAATTTGTCGTCTGTTTTGGTCATAGGTGCTGCCCCTGTGCCTAATAATTATACTAATTGATCATTTCTCTTTCTTTGAAATACTTCCGGATTTCTTTTTTTTTTTTTAATTTTATTTTATCATGTTATGTTAATCAATCTCCATACATTAAGTCAACAAAACCAAAAACAACCGACCGAATGGAGAAGATATTTGCAAATGACATATTCTGGATTTCTGATCTGGCCACCTTTTCCCTCCTACTTTTATCTCCTACCTCCCTTGCTCCATTCCAGCCCCATGGACCTTGTCACTGTTCCTCAGGTCAGGTCAGGCCAGCTCCTGTATTGGGGTCTTTGTACTTGGCTGTCCCTGCTCAGCAGGAGGCTTTCCCACCTCCCCAGTCCCCCCACCCCTACCCTCTCCCTTACCTCTTGCAGACCTTTGTTCCAAAGTCACCCTGACAGCAGAGTCTTTCCCCATACCCTGATTTAAATTGGAACCCCTCCCCTCTTGCCTACAACACACACACATACTCTTGGAATTTGCCATCTTCCTGCTCTGCTTTTCCCCCAGACCACTCATTACAGTCGAATACACAATATTAGTATTTGCTGTCTGTCTCTCTTCCTCCTCACCCCAGACACACGAGAAGTCTAAGCTCCATGAAGGCAGACATGATCCTCTCTTTCGCTCACCAACATATCCCCAATATCAAGAAATCTGTGTCACACTTGGCACTCAATAAATATTTGTGGAATAGATGAATTATTGTAAAGGCAATTTTTATACAAGAAACACCAGATTTTAGGATGTTCCACTTTAGCTCAGAAAGCATGCACATGATTATAATAAGTTGCTTGAATTTCAAATAAGAAGTTGAATATGAAATAAAAAATATAATAAGAAGCAGGTGGCTTGGAAAGGTTAAGTAATACAAGTCATACATCTTTGCTTTTTGATGAATACACTGCTAGAGTTTAGGTTATTGATAAATTTTGGCTTGAAAATCTCTAAGCATTTGTTTGCTATCATATACTATTTTTGAAGGCAGCAATCAAAACACACAAACACACATACACACACACACACCAGTCTTTATGTACAAGACTGCCTCTGGTGCCCAGGGAAAATGAGAGGAAATGACTTTTAAATGGCCAAGAAAAGTATTCATGATTTATTAGTTCAGTGAAACAGAGCAGAACAGAGCAGGCACCCACTTAACAAAGCAGGCAGAACCAACCTTAACCAGGTAGATGTCGACGTGGAGACTCATTGACCAAAAGCCGCCAGTTACAGCTGCATGATTCTGAATGACCATGAGACTCAGAAACTTCAGAATAACACTACAAGACCTTCCTCTTCTTTTCCCCCTTAGTCTGGAGACAGGAAATTTGCAGAGAATAATCTTCTCCATGTGAAACCCAATTCAAACTATACATTCTACCTTCCATCCAGGGACTCCCGAGTAGGATTTGGAAGGGTAGGAGTGGTTGTTCGCTCTCTTTATGATCAGCACAGAATCGCCTCACTTCAGAGCACAAAGAGACTTTCATAATCATGCCCTCCTATCACAGCATTTTATAAAGGAAAAATGGAACTAAGCCAAAAGTTCCCCGGCTAACTTGGAGGAAATACCCAAACAGCCTCGAGATCCCTGAAGCCATACCAGAGTCCTCACCTACCACGGAAGCGCCATGGCTGGTGTCTGAGTTGGCTCTCCAGAGCAAGCCCTCATTTCAGCCCAAAACCCTGCGTGCATTCAAATCTCTGTATATAGACATAAGGTAGAGAGATAGAGGGACGGATATAAATACAGACATGCTCTATATAGAAAGTCAATATCATAAACTTCATTCATCTTGCTTGTTTTTTAATAAAGAGAAGAATGAGGGAGAAAATAGAAAGTTTCCCATAATCTCATAGCCGTGACAACACCTGTTGATATTTACATCCTTCTGGTTTTAATGCTTTTATGTCTTCCATCTTAGTACTAGAAATAGAGTCACTATTTCCTGATCAGCTAACCATGTACCAGGTCCTGTTCTAGTTGATTTACTCAAATATCCCAACAACCCAATGGCATAGATATTATTAGCTCCATTTTATAGAGGAAGGGATGGAAGTTCAAAAACTTTACACAGAAAGTAAGTTGACCAAAGCCAAACAACCCAGGTGTGGCTCAAACCCAAGCCAGTTAATCTTCAAGGCCACCAGTGTTCATAACACCCCATACGGCATCCCCATCTTCCCCCCGGGAAGTGAAACCCACCCCATCTCCTTCCTCATCCAAGATAGATACATAAAACTTATATTTATGAGGACAACTAACAATATCCCAATTACAGTCATTCTATTTAGATAAAGATGAGGTAATATCATTCGTATTTAAATCACAAACTTGATTGCAGTCTTTAAGCCATTCAAGATGATTTTATTTTTCAACCACATATTTGATAATCAACCTGAGCAAAGCCCTTTGGGCAGAGATCTGTGCTTCTCCTTCTGCCAGTTGAAGAGTTTAGTCTCACGCAGAGAAGCAAGCACCACAGTGATTTTTCCTTGTCCATTGCCTGCCTAGAATGCCTTATTCCCAGCAGAACAGATTTGTAGATTTGTACAAGGGGAAGGTTGGCTGAATCAGGCACTACATAGTGGCTCCTTTTGGAATGAACAGGCAGAGCTGGGAGAACACTAGGCTGTGTTCTTCCATGGGGGTGGTACAGGTGAATCACCAGGGCTTGACCCAAAAATGCAGCTGAGATTCCAAGCACAGCACCTCTCAAGAAAGGGACATGAGGCAGGCAGAAACGTTTGTTCATGCTCCTTTAGGTCATTCATTCCTTGCTTCTTTACCCTGCTCCCAGGTCAAGGAAAGATTTCTCGTCAAGATCTTTAACAGCAAAATCTTATGACTTAAAGAGGCTCTCTGAGTCTTTCCAGAAATAGCCAGAGGGCCAGAGTGGAGCTGCCAGCCAACCTCGTGGGATTCAAATTCTGAAAGGGTAGGCGATAACTTTCCAGAGCTCCAGCCTCCCAGCTCTGATCCATTTCTGCATTCTCCTCTCTGGGGAACCTCACAGGGTGGAGGTTCGGAGGAGGGAAGGAAATCTTTGGGTCTGCTCTTTATCCATTGTCCCATCATTCTGGTGACTGCTACTCTTTATTTTTTTTAAAGCATTAAACACATAAATAGCATTGCTTTATTTTTCTTTACAGGAGATAATGCTCTATTATGAAGAAAAAAATTTGTTGCTTCCGAAGGAAACATGATGTTTAGTTTCGACTTCAAACTGAGAGGTTTCAGAATGCACCAAGTAAGTTCTCTTTTCTTAAGTGATCCTGTTTTTCATTTTCCCATTTTCCCAGCGACAGAGAAAGGAATCATTGCCACCCTTTTTTGACTAGCTAGCTGGTTCTTTCTTATGAAAATGTGAACCATAAGTTGAAGAGACTACTTGGCATGTCTGTCTATGGTGAGCTGTTCTGTGCCATGGGTCACTAAAATGCTCTTGATAAGATTTCCTTGTAATTTTTTCTGTTGTATTGTTCTCAGAAGCCACAACCTATTCAATTGCTTCTCCGGGACTACACAGCATAATTCATTCCAGGAGACTTCCTTTTTTTAAATAGTTTTCCCTTCAAGCCATCTTTTTTTTTTTTTTTAAGATTTTATTTATTTATTTGACAGAGAGAGAGTTAGCGAGAGCAGGAACACAAGGAGGGGGAGTGGGAGAGGGAGAAGCAGGCTTCCCGCGGAGCAGGGAGCCTGATGCGGGGCTCGATGCGGGGCTCGATCCCAGGACCCTGGGATCACGACCTGAGCTGAAGGCAGACGCTTAATGACTGAGGCACCCAGGCGCCCCTCCTTCAAGTCATTTTAGTTACAGTCAAATGTGTGTGTGTATACAACTCACTGGTGATTCCCAGCAGTCACAAATCTCCAGAGGTGCCACCACCATCTGCATTTATACATATGCGTTGCCCACATATGTACAGATCTGCTGAAGTTAGTGCGCTCCGTTAGCTGGCATCAATGATTTCTGCTTTGAAGAACTCAGAATGATATATTTTTTTAAAGATTTTATTTATTTATTTGTCAGAGAGATAGAGAGCACAAGCAGAGAGAGAGGGAGAAGCAGGCTCCCTGCTGAGCAGGGTGCCTGATATGGGACTTGATCCCAGAACCCTGGGATCATGACCTGAGCCGAAGGCAGACGCTTAACCGACTGAGCCACCCAGGTGCCCCAGAATGATATTTTTAGAATGTTTTGATAACTGGAAACATAGATGACAGTTATTCTGTAGAACACAAAATGTTATACCTGTATTAACTGGAGAACAATATAGATGCTAATAGAGTTCACTGAAGTTCAGCATTATTGCTGTTAACTTTTGTTGTTGTTGTTCAGTCTCTTCCCCAAATTAAAATGTTTGCTAAATGTGGTCCTGTTTATCAACTTCTTTTTCAGTCATTTAGAATTGGGGTGTATATGTTCCTGTTTCCTATTTACTGAATTCAATCATAGGAATTTAAACATGTATAGAAGTGAAGAGAGAAAATAATACCTCTTAGTATTCTTAAACACATGGTCCTTCTAGAATCCATTTCATCACCAAATAATACTTAGAGCTTTTTGGAACAGAAAGATCTTCCTCCTCACACAGAAAGTGAATCACAAAGAACTCAAGCATGTTGTTACACAGTCATTGATAAGATAACAAATAGAACTCAAAAGTCCTATTACTGTTACATGTTTTCTCCATAGCAGACAGATGGAAAGCTGTAGTAAACTTGGGTCAAAAATTGAACTTTCAGGGAGAATGATTTTTAAAATGTAAAAGCCTACCTCTAATACTTTGTTTAATAGGCCACTGTGCTTAATTATAAGAAGAAACGAAATGTTCCTTTATGTAGATAATATCCCATTTCATTCTAAATAATTCATTATCCTTAAGACACATGTGGATCAAATCTAACTTTCCTTATAAAGTACATAGTGTTCCCAAAGCAAGTTTTTTGGCTTTGTGAGGCCATGAAGGCTTCTGGAAGATTTCATCTGTGACACCTGCATGCTATACTTAGCCATATGGCAGCATACTATTGCCAATGAAGACATTTGGAAAAGTAATTGTTCCACAGGCCCCCAAACTCTGCCCTGTATAACTCATTTCTGCTGGACCACTAGTGTGAAGAGAAGAGACAATGCCAGAATTCTGAAGGAAATCACAGAATCTCTAGATTGGAAAAAACCTTAAATTTCATCCAGTCCCGCTACCAGTCCCAGGTTATGAATTAACCTGCAAGCATCCTTGAAAAGCATTTTAAAGTGAGATAATATCACATATTCAGGAAAGATAATGGCAGACACACCATCACGGCAAATCTAGGTAGAATGTTTTAAGTACACCAAAGGGAATGTGGGTGGAGCTCAGAAAAGGCACACCAAAAAGTTTTTGTTCTTCTTTGAAATTTGAGAAATAACAATTCCTTCAATGCTTTCTGGCGGTTCTATAATTCAAGAACAGGTGTTACAGATTTTGCATTGCTTGTCACTCATTTACTCAATAATATTTATGTCATGCCTGGTACGTGAAAGATAATCTATCAAAGTTGAGATTAAAACTTTTAACCACTACTGAAGTAATTTTTGTTCCCAGAAGACTCTTCACTCAAACTTCTTTTTTTTACCATGTTTAACATAGGTGACCACAGATCACAGACCACTTTTCAGAAGAGAAAAAATATTCCATAATAATGAAGACTTAAGGAAAATCTTGAGGAAAAAAATAATACATTTTAGAAATCCTTAATAACTCACTAGTTACTCTCACTAGAGTAAATAGGCACCAAAATCTGATACATATCTGAGTTCAGATATAAAATAACAAAGTGTTGGTTAGTATGAATAAAGAGAAGTGAGAATAAATAAAAGAAATCATGAAAAAATGTTAAAGTTGGTACTGAGGAAAGTTTCAGTTATTGATCTATAGGAAGGGCGTTATGAAAGGGCAAAGAGTTGAGAGAGGGAATTTCATGAGGAGGTTTTCTCTGGCACAGCTGAGCCCTGTATCCCCATCCCGCTTCCCTTCCCCAACAGAAGGTTACAGACACTTCTCTCCAGGACTAGAGCCAGGGAGAGGAGAGGCTTCAACGGGACTTCTCAGAGATGTATGTTCCCTGAATGTGACTTGGTAGACTAGAACCAGACTTACCTGATAAACGTCAAGTAACCCATGGCAGCACAGAGAGGGCTGCAGCTGGGATATAAATGCGCTTCTCTCCAATGTCTAGTCAAAGAGGCATATCTTAGGGACCAGCTGTAAGCCCGTGATAGGAATGCCAGGCAGAGGGCATGTGCAATGGAATTCTGCCTACGAGAGTGGACTGCCAATGTGCAGGGACCACAGGAGTAGAGGCAAGAGTGGAACGTGGGGGTGTCATGAGTGTTCTCAGCAAGTAAATGTGCCCTGAGTCTTAAGCCTTTATCATAAATTCTCCATGACTCTAACTTGCAAACATTAGAGTCAAGACCATCCTGTCAGATTGGCATCTCCAGAGACTTCGGGGTGTAGCAGTAATGAGACCATTGAGAATGTCAAGTCAATATGGCAGACTGAACTGACAGAGAATGACTCTCCCGCATGGAAAAATTAAACTCTACAGAAACAAAATTTGGAGACAGAGGCAAATTTCAAATGCAGAGTGTGAAATCCCTGAGTGTGAAAAATGGAACCAAAGTCAGAGAAGTGAATAGGAGCTTAAACCAAAGTAGCTCATAGTTTATACATTTAATGGTTATAGAACTTAATAGGGGCTTTGGAGCCATGACAAACAGAGAAGTTCAAAATGTCATTCTCTGTGTGCATAGAGACAAAACGGACTGACAGAAAATGTCCCATCCACTGGTAACAAAAGATGCCAGAATGCAACGGAGTAAATTTTCAAAGTGGTAAAGCAAAGTTACTATCCACCAGTTAAACTATGTCAAGGGAAGGTAAATAAATACAGAGACTGAAAGGGTTTACTCTCATAGCAGTTTACTGAAAAAATTACAAAATAACATTATTCAACAAGAATAATGGTAAATACGGAAGAAAAGAGTGGATGCCAGAAATAATGAGATAAAGAAGCTGGTAAGCATGTTGGTAGATCTAAATGAACTTTGGATGCAAAATAATGATAACATAAACTAATTTGATAGCTTAGATAAAAGAAAAAACTAAAATAGTACATGATAATTTGGAATAGAGGAGAGAATGATCATTTTCAGTTCTTATATTGTTCAGGAGGGAGATAGAGGATTTGGTTAACTTCACAATTTGTTAAGTCAGAAGGAAAACCAGTAAAAGGAATAAAAATCAAATGTATAATTACAAAATGAGTTGAAAGGCTGTAAAGAGAATAAAGAACACTTGGTCAATTTAATAAATAAAAAAAAAAAACAACATAAAGCCAGATAGTACAATTAGGCATTAATGTAAAAGTAATCATACTAAATTAAAAAAAATAAAATCACCTCAAATTGAATTTTCTAAAAAAAGATTAACATTCAGCTATTTTTTTATTTTAAGAGATATACACAAAACATAATGATACTGAAAGAGATGGACAAATATGAGCCAGGCAAATACTGATCAAGAGATGGTTGGTGTTACTATATTCAAATCAAAACAACATAGAATTTTAAGCCAAGAGGCATTGATAGAAACATAGATACATATGATAAAAAGAACAACTCAAAAAGAAAATAAAGTAGTCATGAAATTTTATGTACCTAACAATATAGCCTCAAAATACATAAAGTAATGACAGAATTATAAGGAGGAATTGACAAATCTATAATCATAGTGGGAAATTTTCATATACCTCTCTCAGAAACCAATACATGAGGCAGACAGAAAAAGTATTAAGGATTTATAATTATAATTTTATAATCCTTGTAATTTAAGGACTTATAATTATAATATAGATTTGAACAACATAAAAAGCTAATCTAGAAGACTTACTGTATGTAGAAGCCTGCACATAATGAATAAAAAATATAAAAATATAAAATACACATATGAATGGAACTGTCAGAAAAACTGACTACATAGCAAGTCACAAAGGAAATTTTAAGAAATGCCAAAGAATCTATATCACATATCCATATCAAAAAAATAACCAAGCAGTCAAACAGGGAACCATATGAGGATATTATTTTTAAAAATTTAAACTATACAGCAATAAAAATAAAATAAAATAAAAGTTACATGCCAAAATTTGGGGATGTTTCTGAAGCAATACTTAAGCCTTAAATTAATTTACTGAGAAACAAGAAAAGACTAAAAATAAATGAGCTACAGAGTCCATCGAAGATTGGAGGTGGGGGGAGAATACCCAAAGAAAATAGAAGGAAGGTTGAAATAAAGAACAGAAATTAATGAACTTGGAAACAAACACACGAAAAATCACTAGAGAGGATGAGGCCATCAAAATACTCCATTTGGCTCCTAAACAGTCCCTCACTGTCCATGATGAAGAACAAAGCTGTCTCATTCCTCAGCTGCCTTGATGTGCAATACCTACCGGAACTGCCAGAGACACATACAGTGTAAACCACAGATGGTAGTCACATTTTAAAAAGGAACAAAATACAGGTGAAATTAATTTTAACAATATATTTTATTTAAGCCAATGTATCAAAAATATTATTGTAACTTGTAATCAATATTTAAAAATTATTGAGATGGTTTACATTCTTTTTCCATACTAAATCCTTAAATCTAGTTCTTATTTTATACCCACAGCACATCTCCATTCAGACTAGCCACATTTCAGTTGCTCAGTAGGCACACGCTACCGTCTAGTGGTTATTGAATTGGACAGAACAAACCCATACTGAAATGGCATACCATATAATATCAGAATCCTTTGGCCTTTGCAGGCACTCTTTTATCATATTTGTTTCTTAATTTGGCCCTTGGGACCCGATAAGGACTTGTACAAACATTGTCATGTAGTCTACATTTTAGGTCCTGCAAGATGGTGGTAAGGCTTCAGTGACCTTACTGCTAATTTTTGAGTAAGTCTTTTCTGGCCATATGTAGTGACATCAATTTAGCAACCAAAGTTCAGATGACCACATAGTTGATGGCCTCTCAAAGAATTACCTACTTACTTTTCATATTAGTATTTGCACAACAGAGATTCTCTACAGTCATCTTCATTCCCCAAGTTTCATGTTGAAATAACAAAACGGCCTAGATCCACCAGAAGATAAATTGCTTTAATTATGACGATGAGTGTGAAACTCACCGTTTCACATAGCAGGTCAGTGCAATGCCCAGCATCGGCAGTGGTTTCGCTGTGATATTTCTCCAGGTGCTACTATTGCACCTTCATACCAATGAAATGCCTCCGTTTAGGACTAGCTTTACCTGTGGGATTTATTCACTTCTTCAAAAAAAAGTGATCTCAGTAACTGTGGAAGAAGACCATTATTTGCCAACATTGCAATATTTGCTATTTGACATTTTAGTCTAATTGTCAGCACTGTTGTTAATATGTATGGAAACCTCACAGGATAATTATTTTTTAGATCTTACAATTGATATAATGAAGCTATATTGATACTTACCAACTCTTGTGTTTTTAACACTTTATGTGGGATCATAGAAGGGAATTTAGTGGTTACAACTAACGGTATCAAAACAATACAAAAGACTAACAAAGACCAAAGCCAGACTACCTGGGTTTGAATTCCAACTTTACTATCTACCAGCTGTATGTCTGAAACTCAGCTTCCTTGGCTAGGAAAGTATGGAAAAATATCAAAGTTGCAAAGAGGATTACACAAAGTAACATACAAGGTGCTAACACAGTGCCCAGAACTCGGAAGTATTTCATAAACATTAGCTAGGTCACCTATAGGTTCCTAATTCCTCCAGACAAATTTGGGAGCCTTGACAAAAGTGACCGTCTTACAGTGTTTGTAAAGCTCTGAAGACCATTCTTTCCAAAGGAAATTCCAGTTGACCTGCTTCTCTCTAGAACCTTCATCAGAAAGATTTGCCTAAATGAGATGACATTGACTCCCATTCTAGATGTTTACTATGCAACTGTGCTAAAGTCTTGGTTTGGAGACTCCCCACTCAGATCCTATTATCAAGAACCAAGTCAGGGGGCGCCTGGGTGGCTCAGTCGTTAAGCGTCTGCCTTCGGCTCAGGTCATGATCCCGGGGTCCTGGGATCGAGCCCCACATCGGGCTCCCTGCTCGGCACAGAGCCTGCCTCTCCCTCTGCCTGCCTGCCACTCCCCCTGCTTATGCGCTCTCTCTCGCTCTCTCTCTCTCTGTGTCAAATAAATAAAATCTTTTTTTTTTTTTTTAAGATTTTATTTATTTGAGACAGAATGAGAGAGACAGAGAGCACATGAGAGGGGGGAGGGTCAGAGGGAGAAGCAGACTCCCCGCCGAGCAGGGAGCCCGATGCGGGACTCGATCCCGGGACTCCAGGATCGTGACCTGAGCCGAAGGCAGTCGCTTAACCGACTGAGCCACCCAGGCGCCCAAATAAATAAAATCTTAAAAAAAAAAAAGAACCAAGTCAGATTAGAGCTCTCTAAACATAATTGGCATCAGCTGGTGGAGTGATCCAGTTCTGATATGCCACTTTCCCTAATCTTTTCATTCTGCATTGGAAGGAGGCGCTGTAAGGCCAAAGATTTTTTAATTTCCTTTTCCTAACTATATGATTTTTTCAAAGATTTTATTTATTTTAGAGACAGAGGGAGAGAGCGAACAGGAGGAGAAGCAAAAGGACAAGCAGACTCCCCGCTGAGTGTGGAGCCCAACGCAGGGCTCCATCCCAGGACCCTGAGATCACAAGCTGAGCTGAAACCAGGAGGCAGACGCTTAACCAAATGAGTCACCCGGGCGCCCCACTATATGATTTTTTATAACACTTTCACTCAGGGTAAGGGAGGTCAAGTCTGCACTGAGCAAATGTAATAACAGGGTTTATGTAAGCAAGATACTTAGATAGGAGTCCCAGCCCAAGGATTTCCTCCCCCTCCCTTCTCGTGAGAGTGTTGTTCACCACCTTCAGACATTCACCTGTCTGGGTGGGCAATTCCCCCCTGTCTTCAGATTCTGATCTGTACCTGTTCTTTTTGAGGCTCACATTCATTAAAACTATAAATTTCATGCCCAAACTATCCATCTGCTGAGGTTTTAGTATTCTGGAGCTAAAATTGCACTTTCAGAGACTTTTGACAATTAATTAAGAGTGTGGGATAAAACTAGACAAATTTTTACAATTTTTCCCATAAATCTACTTTAATGTTAAAACGCTTTTTAAAATACTGATTAATAGTTAATACAATGATTAATATGTGCCAGGCACCATTCTATTTTGTTTTACATAAAAAAAATGCTATTAATCCACACAATAGCCCTACAAGGGAGATATTAATTAGTATTATTGCCACTTCATGGATGAGCAAAGTAAGCTATAAAGAGGTTAAGAACTTCCTACAGTCTCAGAGTTGCCAAATGGTGAAATCAGGATTCAAATGCAGCTCTCATTCCAGAGCTGATGCCTGGAACCACGATGACATATTCTGCCCATCACAGAAAATCATTATAGCATACCAAAATGAAAACAAAGACTTTGTGCATTAAAAAGCAAATTTGTCACATTTTAACATATCTCTGGAATCAAAAACATTTAAATAACTTAGCCTTAATTTATACATGTCTCAGAAACCATATGCCTTATAAAACCACGAGGGACACAGGCAAGGATATCAAATAATTATGAAAATTTACCAAAAGGTCAGTGTAGCCTTCCATCATGGTTACTTCGTTCCTTTGGTCATCTTATTTGCAAATTAGGGAGTATCTTTCTTCCTCTCCCCACACTCCCAAATTGTAAAAAGATAAAGAAGAGATGCTGTGCTTTGGATGATGTTTACTTTTTTTTTTTTTTTTCAGTTGAGCAGGAAATCATTATCCAAGCCCAGCCGCAAATATGTGCTACAAAACAATTTATCTACCAAGAGTTCATGGGCAGCTGGATTGGGAAAAAACACATTAATTATCATTCAAGTGGAAATGCCCCCATAGACATACCATTTAATTAACAGAGAGGCCAGTATTGGAAACGAATAATTTGAGGCGAGGCAGAGAGATGTGTGAGTAAACCCTTAGGTGATTTAAGGCTATTATCTGTGGATAAACATACAAAAATACATGAAATAGGTTTCTATCTTATAAACTCCCTTAAAAAATAAAAAAGATGCCTTAGAAAAAAAGACCCTTCTGGGCCTTTTCCTTGTCTGTGTTAAAATTCATCACCTGTGAGCAGGAAGCTAGTTGACTTCTGTAGGAACACCAATTCCTTTAAAGGCTGGAAGATCCCACTCCCTTGAATTCAAGCTCTGAAAAGATGAGAGCTAAAATCACTTCATGTAACAGAGTTCCTCTGTCTCCGAAAACCCTTGAAATTTGTAGCTCTGCCAAGATTATAAATAGAAGTGATATGGCAGCAGTGGATTGATCATTCTGCTAAATGCGCTCATCCCATTGGGATGGTTTTATGAAGCATGGCGGCAGCTGGGGCAGTGGTGGCCGCCGCCAGCGCCACTGCTCCTGTTCTGGCTGCAAAACACCTTTCCTTTTTTTTTTTTTTTAATTTCTTTACTGAGAAAAGCCAAAAGAGATTTTCCTAAAACATAAAAAAATAAAATAAAATAACATTACAGCCCAAAGTCTGTTTTCTAGAACAGTCTGGGAGACAATCAAAGAGTCTGAAATGAAATCACATACACTCATTGATTCCCTGAAAATAAGCCAAAAATCAGAATTCTGGGACCCAGTTTGGCATCATATGTGGGCTGCACTGGGTTGTTGAGACACTGTCAGATTTTGGGCTATGATTCCTGAAAATATCACTCTTACTAAGATAAGTCAAATGCCATGTGTAGCGAACTGGGGGAGGGTAGGTTTTCTGACCTTGGTGCCTCGAGACCATCTGGAAAGAAAGACAAGTTCATCTTCCATGATCCTTCCTTTTTTGTATTCTCCCCTCAACTTTCAGCATCTCTTTTCTTTAATAGCACCAAAGTCCTTAATTCAATTTAATTCAAGAAATATTTATTAAGCACCTACTGAGCACCCAGTACTGTTACTAGATATTTGAAGAAGAGAATGCACTTCAAAGGGGGGGAAAGGCATCTTTATTAAAAACAAAAACAAAAAAAAACTCCCTTTAGCGCTGGAATAAGAAATTGGGACAAGGAGAAGGGTGAGGAGAAGGAGTTTGGTGACCTGATTTCTGTCCCCACCTCAGGTTTTACCTTTGCCTTGGAGGCCTCTCCCACTGTTTTTCTCCATCACTCCCATGGTCGCCTCTAGGAGTGATCTCCATGTGAGCAAGAACTTTTCCCGTAGATCAGCTGAGATATTTTCAACCAAGGTTTGTGAAATCCCAAGAATCAGTAAAGCGAAAGGAACATTGAGAATGCAGTATTCAAAATAATCTAGACTACAAAGAAGACGGAGCTCTTTTCCCCTACTATTTTTTCAGCAGCAAATCCTATATTTTGAACTGAATCTTACACAAAGCCCTAATAGATGAAACAGAGACCCCTGGAGCTGCTCTAGTGTCAGAGGAGGGACGGTCCTCCCAGCTCTTCCTACTGATCTGCAGTACTACTAACCTGGAGGCTCCTCTATGGAACCCTAGGGAGTATCTGAGCATCATTCAACCTTAAGTGGAGTCTTCCATGTGACAGATCCCATTCTTAACACACCTTGTGATCACAACCTCCCCGTCAAAACACACACACATTTCTGACATCCCAACCCCTCCGTCAACCTCAAGACCAGATAGCACCCCACGGTTCTCCTGCACTATCAGTGCTGGCCTACTATATGTTCCTTCCACAAGTGACAGACACTGGCCATAACCCTATTTTTCAGCCGCATCTGGGTCCCTGATGTGGGTGTGACCGGAACCAAATATAGGACCACAGTAAAATGCCATCTTCATAGAAAAGAATAGCCTCAGCATTCACGTAATAGTGAAGTGATACAGAGGAAGTAGTTTGCTCACAAACAGAAGTGGTTCCCATCTCCTGCAAAATGATGTTTTGGAGGAGACAAAAAAGTGTCTACAAATAAAGTAATCCGACTTGAAACAGAAAATCAAATAAGGCAGGAGGAAAGAGGTTTCTAAACTGCATGTGAACAAATTATTAAACATGTAAGTGATGGGGTGGTAAGAAAGAGGAGTGATCAGTATTGGCTGGACTGATGAGTGGATATTTGCAAAGGTAGTTTAGACTTTGGATGGGCCGTTTAGGAGGGACTTAGAGAGACAGTTGGAAAGAAAGGGAAAGGTATTCCTGGCAAGCTCCTGGCAAACTAAGGTGCATCCCCAGGAAGTGTTTTCATTCTAAGGAACCAATGCCCTAATGGATCTAAGCTTTACTCATAAAAATAAACTTTTAAGAAGAAACTTAAGTTACACTAGATCTTTCATAGAGGAGATATTTTCCCACTGAGAGGATATAGTAGGAGCTTCTCAAATCACCTTCAGCAACCCAGAGCTACCTCTAATCTCTGTGTGGTCAGATTTCTGCCCAAGACATTTGGGAAGAAATATGGAAAGCCTAGCAGTCTGCATTCCAGTTCTGTTGCCATAGTAACTCTGGAACACTAACATATTCCCCTTCCTACTTTGACCTCTCTTCACCTTCCATCCCAGCCATCTCAAGCTCATTGCCTTAGAAAGAGAATATAATTACAGAAAGGGGGGGGGGGGAAGCCTAAATGAAAGATGTGGAAGAAATTGGGATGACTCCTAGGAAGTTGTCCTCAACCATACCTCCATCTCCCATCCCACATCCTCTCAAAGCTAGAAGAGAATTCCCGGGGCTTGGGGGAGGAGTGGGAGAATAGAGGGAAGTGATGTGAGAGAAAAGTCCTGGAAGGGGACATTGGATCCAGTGAGACCTCATGGACCAGCCAGCCCAGCCTGGCTGGGTGTGACCGGACACACCTGCTGTCCTTCCCACAGCAGCTCACAAGGACCCCCTTCCACAGCACTCAGCCCTGTGACCGGTGACTCACTGGGAGCTCACTGGGAGCTCCATCTCTTTCTTCCAAATCACATGTAGATAACAAACAGCATAGTCTAGTGCTTTTCATACATTAATGTGCATCAGAATCACCTGGAAGGCTTGTCAAAACACAAATGGTTGGGCTCCACCCCTAGAATTTCTGATTCAGTAGGTCTGGGGACCTGAGAATTTGTATTTCTAACAAGTTGCCAACTGATGCTGATGCTACAGGTCTGGAGACCACACTTTGAGAATCACAGCCCTAGGCAGTGTGGTAAGATACTCATAAGCAAAGAGAAGGGAAATGAGATTCTATGTTTTGTTTTAGTGACAAAGATGAAAGAGAAGGCCCCACATTCAAATATGAGGAATTAAACAGAATCAGTTTGAGATATTCTCTGAGTTTGGGCAGTGGTACAATACACTGGAAAAACAGTTTGCCAATTTGGGTGTGTTTTATCCCTAGGTATCCAAAACTACAGACCCAAATGGGTATCCTTGATGTCCGTAGCTTCATTAGCAAATCTTAGCCCCAGAAAGGGGCTGTGATCTCTGCGGAGATCCCAGTAGAGAAAGACATCTTA
This sequence comes from Neomonachus schauinslandi, assembly GCF_002201575.2. NCBI lineage: Eukaryota > Metazoa > Chordata > Mammalia > Carnivora > Phocidae > Neomonachus > Neomonachus schauinslandi. The sequence goes on from NC_058405.1 coordinate 123,486,315, forward strand.
GGGGACTTAGGTTGTGCTGTTGCATGTGGAGCTCCCCAGCCCAAATGACATACATGGTCACGGCGGGCCTGGCTTCTTTACAACTCCATAGCACTTAGCAGAAGGAAAATACTGGGATCTAGGTCTCCCAGTCTCCGACATTCTTAAATGGGTACCAAATATATCTGATTCCAACTTGAGAGCTTGATATCTATGCTAGTTCCTCTGTGAATCAAAACACAAGGCAGCAACTGATTGAGCAGGCTACAAGGCTTGACTTAGAATCTCAACAATCATATCGTTGAGTTACGAGTTGCATGATCTTAGGCACATTTCTTAACCTCTCTGCCCCTCAGTTTCCTTATGTTAAAAAAAAATGGGGGGGAGGGTATAGTGCCTACCTCATCCAGTTCTGGTGAAGATTAAATGAAATGTTGCTGACGCATTTGGCAAGGGGGTGGTTCATGGGACATAAATAGTGCTGGTGATTATTTCTAACAGTGCTTGATAGAATGCCTTTCATATAATTAAGTCTTCAATAAATGTTTTCTGGCTAGTTGAATTGTCACCAAGTGTTGACAATCTCAAAAATCAAGTGTGTGTATCGACACCCCCCCCCCCCCCATCTTCCCTCTGTTTCCCTGCCTACACCTTAGCAATACAGGACCAAGAAATTGTCCTATGGGTTATACTACCTAGAGCTTGAGCCTGTGTTGCTTTAAACCCACTGTTCCAGACCCTGCTAAGGAAACTGAAAGCCTGTCAGGCAGCAGGCCTCCGTTGTTGAGGAAAGGAAACCAAGAGATGTGGTCCCAGTAGGCATTCAAAACCTCTAGTATTCTTAGCTCCACTGATCTCGGGTTGAGCTTTTGTGAGGATTTTTTTTTTTTTAAGCCAAGCAGTCCTGTGAAAACCAGCTTCTCGGTAAGTATATAGGCACTTCCTGGTTACCCATGATATGAGAATAACCTTTAAACTATTTCCATTTCTGATCCCAGCTGGAAACAGGAAACTCATGGGGTACAGCTTTAAACAAAAACAAAAGAACCAAAAGATAAACCAAATTGTTCCAGGGTTCAGAAGAGGTTTATGCTAAGTGTTAGAAGGTTCACATTTAGCGAATCCTCTCCCAGTTTCTGCCATTCCAGAAATTCCTTTCGTGGGGGTGGGGGGGTATAGTGGAGGAAGGGTTGTGCTAACTTGCGCAGCACTGCCATCTTCAGGACCAGTGGGGGAAATTTTCTCCGGGTCAGTCAGATAAATCATCTTCCTAAACACTTCATTTAAATATAATCAGATGGTTAAAAATTTGACAGCAGACAGACTGGAACAGATTTTTCTACTGTTTCCAATGTTTGAAAAGTCAGTAGACACAGCTTTTTTGTGGTGTGTGCACATTTAAAAAAATATTTGCTGATTGAAAAGCCATTTACAATAAATAGGAAAGTTTAAATAGCTCATACTGCATTGCCAAATGATGGGAGTAACACAGACACAAACATATTGTTCTGAAAAAAAAATTCCTTAAAAAGAAAAGTATGAATCAAATGATTTAGAAGTGCTGTTTGAGCAGATGGTGTGATTAACAACTAGCATGTTAGCCATCTCAGGAGCTTACGGAGAAGTAAACAAATGCAAGGGGAAAAATCACTTCATTCCCCCGAAGAGAATTTAGTTCATTTCATTAGGAAAATTTGAAAGTCTGCATTTTGAAAGTTGGATATCCCTAGGGGATGTTGGGAAGAAGGAGTGAGGGGAGTCTTTTTGGAGAAAGACCACGTCAAGACAAGTGCTGATGTTCCATGAATAGGCTAGGAGGAGAAGGGAGAAGTTGACATTGGCGTTGTCATCCAAAATGCTGGAGGCAGGTGGCGGCAGCGAACACACTGGCCGTGGAGTTAGAGGGCCGGGTTCTCATCGGGGCTCTAGCACTAGCTGCCCTGGGCTTTGAGGCATGCTTGTTCTCTCTCAACCTCAGTCTCTTTGTTTAGACAATAAGAGTGAGAGCCAAATGACTGTACAGCTGTGCTTCGAAAACTTTAATGTGCACCTGGGGATCTCATTAGAATGCAGATTCTAACTCATAGGCCTGAGGTAGGGTCTGAGAGTGAATTTCTTACGGACTCCCGAGTAATGCTGATGGCGCTGATCCAGACACCACACATTTACTATCAGGACTCTAATATCCCTTCCAGGGATGATACTCTGTCATCTTCTCAGATGTGGGGTGCAGCTCAGAATAAGGGCAAAAAGGACAAGTGTTTACCTTCCAGGGGTAGATGACTCAAAAATGTGTATGGAACATAACGAACATGCCAAATGTTCAATTGGTTTTAAAAGCAAATTAAGTATTTATTTACAGGGGCGCCTGGGTGGTGCACTCAGTTAAGCGTCCAACTCTGGTTTCAACTCAGGCCGTGATCTCCGGGTCATCAGATTGAGCCCGGGGTTGGGCTCAGCCTGGAGTCTGCAGGAGGTTCTCTTTCCATCTCCCTCTGCCCCCTCCCCACCCCGTGCTCTCTTGCTCTCTGTTTAAAGTAAATAAACAAATCTTTTTTTAAAAGTATTTACATTATATAATTTATATTTAATATACACATATACATGTGCATAACATATGTAATTGAATTGACTTTCCTGAGCAGGTGCGGTGAGGGGAAAGTCTTCGGAATTGGACATGAGACCAAATATATGGGGATTAGATAAGAGGGAGGCTGGGAGGTTGAGTAATCAATCAGCATTCACAGAGTAGTCAAGACAGATCCTGAGACTTCATCAGGATTAAAATCTTTTTCTCTATGAAAGACACTTTTAAGAGAATGAAAAAACAAGCTAAAAACAGGGAGAAAATATTTGCTAACCACATATATGACAAAGGACTTGTATCCAGAATATATAAAGAATTCTCAAAACTCATTCGTAGAAAAAAACAAACAAAAACAAAAAACAATTTTAAAGCACGCAAAAGACTTGTAACAGATAGTTAGCCAGAGAGGAGATCTGGATGGCAAATAAGCAAATAAGAAGATGTTCAACATTAGCCACTAGGGAAAGGCAGATTCAATCCCTGATATCACCACATACCTATCACAATGGCTAAAATAAAAAATATTGACAACACCAAGTGCTGACGAGGATGTGAAGAAATTGGATCACTCATATATTGCTGGTAAAAATGTAAAGATGATACAGACACTTCACAGAACAGTTTTGGGCAGTTTCCTATAAAGTTAAACATACATTTACCACATGCCCTAGTAATTCCACTTCTATATGTTTACCCTAGAGAAACAAAAATTTATATCCACACAATAATCTGTACAAGAGTGTTTATATAGCAACTCTATTTATAATTGCCAAAAATTAGAAACAGCCCAAATATCTTTCAATAAGTGAGTAAACAACAATGGATGTATGGTACATCCATACAATGAGATTCACTCAGAAATAAAAAGGAGCAAACTACTGATACAACAATTTGAATGAATCTCAACGACATTATCCTGAGTGAAAGAAGCCAATCTCCAAAATTTCATACTGTATGATTGCATTTATACAACACTTTAAAAAAACAAAACGAAAGTGACAGAAAACAAATCAGTAGTGGCCAGGGGTTGAGTACAAGGGGTTAGTATAAAGGAGTTTGGTGGGTAGATATAACTGTTCCACATTCTGATTGTGGTGGTGGTTATAAACATCTACCCATGTATTAAAATTCATAGAATTACACACCCAAAAATGTCAATATTACTGTGTGCTAATTATTTTTCTTAAAAAACTAACCCTTAAAACATTAAATGGTTGGTTTATTTTTAAACTTAGCATAGAAGTGAAAAGTTTTTGAAAGTCTGATTAATAAAGTAAATGTTTTCCAGCCACTACTATGATATTTTACCAGTGAACTATTATGGCTAGCCTTCACTTTTCTATCTCTGTGCGTAACAAGATATTCCTATACTTGAGTCCCAATAGCTTATCGTTTTAAGTCTATAGTACCCTTTCCTTTCCAGATAATTTATAAGATGTCAAAAAAGTGTTTCCCAATCCTTCACACAAGTCAGTAGTAAGTCCAAGAGACCAACTCATTACTGACAAGCCTTGCCCTCCAAAAACTTAATATTTTTATAAAAATAAACCAAGTCAGTTGATTCTCTCATTGTTTGTACCACATAATACTCCCCCAGAAATTTTACAGAAAAAACATATATCAACAATTTCTTTTAAAAAGAAAAAGACCGACAGCAACAGGCAAAAAAAAAAAAAAAAAAAGAAAGAAAGAAACTGGGCCACTATCTTATACTATACACGAAAATTAACTCAAAATGGATTAAAGAATTGAATTTAAGACCTAAAACCATAAAACTCCTAGAAGAAAACAGGCAGTAAACGTCACAACATAGGCCTTGGCAATGACTTTTTTAATAGAACACCAAAAACAAAAGCAACAAAAGCAAAAATAAACAAATGGGACTATGTCAAACTAAAAAGCTTCTGCACAGCAAAGGAAGTAATCAACAAAATGAAAAGGCAACCTACTGAATGGGAGATAATGTTTGCAAATATCTCATAAGGGACTAATATCCAAAATATATAAAGAACTCATACAACTCAATAACAAAGAAGCAAACAATCCAACTAAAAAATGAGCAGAAGATCTGAACAGACATTTTTCCAGAGAAGAATGCAAATGGCCAACAGGCACATGAAAAGATGTTCAACATCATTCATCATCAGGGAAATGCAAATCAAAACCAAAATGAGATATCACCTCACACCTGTTAAAATGGCCATTATTAAAAGACTAGAAATAACAAGTGTTGGCCAGGATGTACAGAAAAGGTCGTGTACTTGTGTTGGGAATGCAAATTGGTGCAGCCACTACAGAAAACCATATGAAGGTTCCTCAAAAAATTAAAAATACAACTACCATATGATCTGCCAATTCCACTTCTGGGTATTTATCTGAAGAAAATGAAAACACTAATTTGAAAAGATATCTGCAACCCATGTTCATTGAAACATTATTTACAATAGCCAAGGTAAGGAAACAACCTCAGTGTCCATCAGGGGATGAATGGACAAAGAAGATGTGATACACCACACACACACACACACACACACACACACACACACACACACACACAC
>NC_058405.1:123491448-123561375 GCF_002201575.2 Neomonachus schauinslandi
CACACACACACACACACACACACACACACACACACACACACACACACACTGGAATATTATTCAGCCATAAAAAAGAAGGATATCCTGCCATTTGCAAAAACATGAAATAACCTTGAGGGCATTATCCTAACTGAAATAAATCAGACAAAGGAGACAAATTCCATATGATCTCTCTCATACATGGAATCTGAGCTCATAGATACAGAGAACAGATTAGCCAGGGGCAGGAAGTGGGGGATAGGAGAAATGGGGGAATTGCATTTGTTTTAGTTTAAATAAATTGACTTAAAAAATAAATAAAAATTTAAAAATAGAAAGAGAAAAAAAGACAAAACATACAGCTATAAGAAAACATTTAACCTCATTAGTAATTGAAGAACTACAAATTAGAGTGCAATACCATTTTTTCAAACTATCAGCTTTGTAAAAAATGATGATATGCCTTGTGCAGGAAGTATGGGGAAACTGGGCATGAGGGTAAATTGATTTACCTTTCAAGAGGTCAGTTTAATAGTATATAGCAAAAGCCTTAGAAATGAGCATCACGTCTGGGATGGTAATTCAACTTCTTGGAATTTATCCTAAGAAATAATTGAGCAAGGATATTCAGCTTAGCATTGCGTTAATAATGAAATATTGAGTGCCAGAGTTCTAAAATCCCTTCCAGTGAATGGGTGAAGAGACTTTGTCATTCTCTGGTGTGCTAGATGCTGCACAGAGTATAATATTACAGCCTGAGAGTATAATAGGATCAGAAATGTATGTGTACTAATGTGCGTAAAGAATATACTGAGAGTCAAATACTGAACTGATTTTAAAAGTAAATAAAATATTTATTTCAATTATGTAACTTATAATCTATATATCAAAAGGTAGAAAATTAAAGTACATAATGTCCAGACATTAAAAATAATATGTATCTATTTATTGACATAAAAAGATTTGCATTTCATATGCTTCTAAGTAAAAAAAATGCAGACTACAAAATAGTACTATCTCATTTTATACAAAACTTACAAAAAGAAAACATACATATGGCAGAAAATCTGCAAAATGTATTTTAAGATGTTATCATAGGTTTTTCTGAGTGTGGGATGATAATTGATTTTTATTTTCTTCTTTATGGTTTTCTGTATTTTCTAGGTCTTTTTTCCCTGTGAAAGTATACAACTTTTATGATTGAAAAAAATCCAATAAAACTAGTCCTAGAAACAACTAGCAGATTAATCAAAGACAGTTTTCTTTATTTTAATATTGTTGTCTTTTGGGGCGCCTGGGTGGCTCAGTTGTTAAGTGTCTGCCTTCAGCTCAGGTCACGATCCCAGGGTCCTGGGATTGAGCCCCACATCGAGCGAGCCCCGCATCAGGCCCCCTGCTCGGTGGGAGGCCTGCTTCTCCCTCTCCTACTCCCCCTGCTTGTGTTCCCTCTTTCACTGTCTCTCTCTCTGTCAAATAAATAAATAAAATCTTTAAAAAAAAAAAAATTGTTGTCTTTCTCAAGAAGGCTATGCCTCTTAGGTGTTTAGAATCCTGCCTTTATCCTCAGATTCCACAGGCTTGGGGGGGGTTGGGCAGGGGTTGTTTCCAACCATTGCCCCAGGGCATTTAAAGTCACATGGGCAATCTCCCAGCTCAATTACCAGCTGATAATATATCTTAAGCAGCATCCATACATGAAGTCCATTCAAAGATTTCGGGTGGAGATCAGCCACTCCCAATAATCCTGCTGCACCCTGACTTTTTCCTTACTAACTCTCAATTATCTGCCTCCAAAGTTAATTTGGAAATGAATTCAGCCTTAACATCTTTCCATAAGATCTTCTTTGAAATAAAAAAAAAAAAAGGCTACAGGACTTTTTTCAAGCAGTTTTCCTTAAAACTGGGTTTTATTTAAAATTTGGAATGTTTCTAATTTTTCCAGGTAATAAAAAGTCAGACAGCAAAGGGAGAAAAATCAATCTTTTCTAAATTGTTTTTTTTTTCTTTTTTTTTTCTGTTCACATTTCTATTCAGGAAAAAAGAAGAATAAATGAACTCACTGGATTATATTATTTCCTTTTCATCCACATGTATAACTTTTCCATATCTGCATAGCTTACTAATCTGATGTATTTAAAAACAATCTTGCTATTACTAATTGCAAAAAATTTTGCTATGTGCTTCTAGATTTAGTCACTTAATTTCTAGTTCACACCTAATACCTGGACATTTTGATTTATCTGTGGTGAACAGTTTTCATGTGTTTACAGTAATATTTTTAGTTAGCCTTCAGGTTTTTTAAAACATTATTTTAAAATCTATTTTGACCAAGTTTTTCTGATCAGTGTTTGAATTTTATCTAAATGGGTGTTCTTGGCTTTACCCCACCTGATAAAATGTCAGACTTGATTGTGCTATGATTATCCAAGAGAGCACTCATAAACACCTGACTAAACCAGTTTCTGCTCATTCCACAAACACTCTATGCCACGCGGGGTTATTCTACTTTGCTAGAATTCGCCATTTGCCTCATCCTAAAATCTCATCTCTGCATTTCATCCTGAATTAGGCAGCTTGACAACTGACAGGTAGATAATTGAAATTTTTTAATTTCTTACCTGACCTACCATTTCAACTTTCCCAGTTTCATTGGGAAACTGATCGTCAGCATCCTGATCAGGCACTTTTTTTCTATTTTTATTATTTAAAAAAATTCTAATTATGGAAGTTATGCTTGTAGAGAGAGAATACTTGCATAGAAAAAAATCTGATGTCATTTCTAAGTGTATTTTTCCTCACAAAGAATTCCCTGAACTCCAGCCTAAATACACCATTTGCTACCCATCTTTCTCCAATTATCTCAAGACCACTTATTCACACTGTTCCCTCCCTCACATATCACCAAGAATTCCATTTCATCCAGCTAATGGTTTCTGCATTTTTATATTTTGACCTGACTTTTCTCCCATTTCCCACAAATGTCAAATAGCTTTCTACTGATAAACTGGACACCATTTTCCTCAAATAAATCATTGACTTCCCTTCAGTGATGTAGCATCAAATTCCTTTCAATGACTCTAGCTACTTATCATGTGCTTTTCTTAACTTGCCGGTATCTCTCTAATTTAGAAACTGCTCTATCAACTTAAAAAATTCTAAGCCAGCTTCCTGATACTCCTCCTTCCTAATCTATTCTCCCCGGCCCCCAAAGTCTTCTCATTAACAATAATAGCAACTGTTTATCAACTACAGTGTCCCAACTGCTTTTGAGCTATCGTATCTTATCCTCATAATGGGGGAAAACTGTTATTCCAGTTTCACAGATGAGGAAACTGAAGCTTCGGAATTCAAGCAATTATAAATTGTGACTGCCCAGGCAAGCTCAGCTAGTGACAGCTGGGGTTCAGATTCAACTCTCTCTGATGCCAGTTCAACTTCTATCTTGCTACCATGATGTCACTCCTGCCCAGGCACCCATGTCTGACCATCTTATCTGGGGTCATGAACCGTGGCTCCAGGAGAGCCCAGGACTCAGCTTCCTGCCTGCACTACTAACCTGTGCGAAATGAGATTGGCAGGGGGCTCACCAGACACAAGTTGCTCTCAAATTCCTATTATGTGGCCTTCTCTCAGGTCCTTAAAGTTCCTCCCAAATGCATTACTTTTTTCTCTCAAAAACCTAATTCCTTTTCTTTCTTTTTTTTTTTTTTAAAGATTTTTTTTTTTTTATTCATGAGAGACAGAGCGAGAGAGAAAGGCAGAGGGAGAAGCAGGCTCCCAAGGAGCAGGGAGCCCGATGCAGGACTCGATCCCAGGACCCTGAGATCATGACCTGAGCCGAAGGCAGACGCTTAACCATCTGAGCCACCCAGGCGCCCAAACCTAATTCCTTTTCTAAAGTCTTCGGTGGTTCCTCAAGCTAACACTACTTTTCCCTGCTTTCTCAACAAAACTGGTTATTGATTTATTACTTTTTTAGTGTGGCAGCAAATCAATATGCCAGGAAGCAGTTTGTCAGATGATCCTAAAATTGCAGAACAATTATTTTCTTGGGGGAAATGAACACCAGGGCTTCCTGTTTGAGAATTGTGGGTGATCCCATCTTCCCAGCCCTTCTTTTGTTCTAAAGCAAAAAAAAAAAGCTGGTCTGGTGATTACTCACATCACATTTCCAGCTTTGCCATTCCCTTAGGCACTAACTTATTTTCTGGCATTTGGAAAGATTACTCCCTCAGGGTTTAATTGCAATTAGAGGAACAGGTTGGAGAGAACATCAAATTGCATTCTGGGGAAAAAAAATTTTTTTTAATGTGGAGAAAAGGAGCTAGATGGTAAGAAAAGTTATTCATTTCCAAAATACATTTTACAGAAACACAAAGCTAATAACTTATACTTAGTGTTCCTTCTATCTTTGTTATTTGGCTCTTGACAGGCAATTTTATTTACCACTTTCTAAATTAATTATGAAATCAAACTGCCGCTTGGCACGTCCGCTTCTTCCCCAAATCATCTCGGCTGCCTCCGGCTGACAGTTGTGACATGCGCAGATAGCCCTCAACTGTGACCTGCTCACCTACATGGAGACATTGACAGCCCTTCTCGGACCCTTTAGGGGTGCTGTTAACCCTCTGCAAAACAAATCACTGCTGTCTTAGCCACCTAAACTTTCTACGGGGTCTCTTCAGCCTTTTCGGTTTTCTGTGTTTTGAAGAAATAGCTTTTAAGAAATCGCTATTCTTTTTAAGGCATTTTTGACTAAGAATCTTTTTTGTCTGGTAAAATATAAAGGAACTCTTTTAAGCAAACCAAACTTGAGGTCAAATTCATTAATCAAGCACCTAAAAATTAGATTCAATCACAGATTGCATCTTCGCTTACTCTTCAGAACCCTAAATTATCTACTCCTACATGCTGGAGTCCTGGCTCCTTGGAATGATCCCCCTCACTTCCTCTGTCTCATATTACATCGTTATTTTTTAAGAATTTTATTCCGCTATATTGTTTTTTATATCAGTAAGCCACTTTAAATTTTCTTTGGAACGAAGTGGGATATATATAAATAAATTAAAAGTCTGGAAAGGATCCTAGACCCAAGAATTAAAATTTGCCATTATTAGCTATGGGATCTGGAACAGGTCACTTAAAGTTTCTGAGTCTCCGTTTCCTCATCTGCAAAAGGGTTAGCATGAAATGATCTCTAAGGATTTTTTTCTTATTCCAATCTGGGGGTGATAGAACTGCCAGTCAATGGAACAGATAAAAATTGAGAGACTATCTAAACTCCCCCTGGGCTGAATATACCCAATTGGCACTTAACATTCATTCCCACTTCCTTCCAGTGTGCTTTTCTGTACTGCAGAGGCTGCAAAGCTAAAAATTACATTACCCAGTCTCCCAGCTAGGGTCCTGGATACGAATGAGGATAATGAAATGCATTTGCATGAGATTTTGAAAGTGGAAATGAAATAGGAACTCTCTTGGTGTTTTTTGTAGCTGTTGGGAAATGATGTCATGAAGATGCTAGTGTCCAGTCTCCAGCTTCGGGGCGGAGGCGGGGGGGGGGGGGGGAGGGGGGTGGCGCACGTAAGGGTGGCCGATGTCACACTCCATGTTCTAGACCTGATCACTGCATTCCACTGGGGGTTGTCAAGAAACATTTGTGATAGCAGTATTTGTGGCTTCCTATGCCTGGTTTTCTTAGCACACATATTTTGTGATGAGATTACAGCACCCTGAGAGGGTCATATCTGCGGTGTTCTAGAAGTCATTGCTTGTCTCCTGTTACAGCCTGATCCTCTGTTCTTCTAATGATTTTGTGAGTATCTAGCTTCCTGTGTTAAACTTGTTTCTCCTTAAATTGCTGAAGGGGATCAGGATATTCCACCCCAAAATATTCTATGTTAGCATAAGAATTATTTTGAACTAAAGGCAATTGAGAAATAGCAGACATAGAAAAACTCTCTACTTTCCCCCTTTATGCCTAAAGGCAGGGTATAAATTTCCCTTGGTGAAGCTGTCTCCTCTCTCCTCTCTAGTACACCAGGAAAAGACAACTCTCATCCCCAGAGACAGCACCGACTTGAACCTACATAAGTAAGCCTTACTGAAGTAACCTTAACTTCTATTAGTTTCCCTTCATATAATCACTTTCCCACAATTTACCACCCATGGAAGCCCAAACACTTTCTTTGTGTTGTCACTTTTTCAGATTTATCACTTTTTGTTAAAATGGTATGTGAACTCTTAGGCCTCACCACTTCTCTGGGGTTTCACTTCCTTTTCTGTGAGACCCCCATGCACACATAAAAATTAAAATATTAGCATCAAATAAGGGCGCCTGGGTGGCTCAGTCGTTAAGCGTCTGCCTTCAGGTCAGGTCATGATCCCAGGGTCCTGGGATCGAGCCCTGCATCGGGCTCCCTGCTCTGCGGGAAGCCTGCTTCTCCCTCTCCCACTCCCACTACTTGTGTTCCCTCTCTCGCTGTGTCTCTCTCTGTCAAATAAATAAATAAAATCTTAAAAAAAAAATTAAAATATTAGCATCAAATAAAATTTATATGTCTTTTCTCCTGTCTTTTGTCAGTTTAATTTGCAGGACCTCAGTTCATGAACTTAAGAGATAAAGGAAAAAGTGTTTTGTTTTGTTTTGTTTTTTTACCCTGTAATAAATACCTGGAGTAGTTTTTGATCTCTTTCTTCTAGCCTAATTTATTTTCAAGTTCTAGTTTCTTCTTCCTGGGTTTTTGCTAATTTTTTTTTCCAAATATAATTTGTTTACATGATGCAAACCTGGTTGACAAGTGAAAAATGTAATCAAATTGGTCCTATGAGAGCTTTTTTAATACCCATTCCAGCTCAACTCTTTTTTTCCCTTTGAATCAAGCCAAATGTTCTTCCAAACTTATTCAGCACTCAGTGTGATTATCTCCTGAGTGCTCTTTTGTGCCATGGCATGCATGAACTCAGGATTTTCTTTGGAAACTATTTATACTATTTCTTTCTGTATTTCTTTGCCACTGGTTTGATCTGCTATTTTGAGTTTAGGCTTTTCTCCTTCGAATATCAGAATTAATATGTATATAAGATCCTGAAATACATTATCCACTATATTTTTTTAACTTTTTACCTTGAAATAATTGTAGGTTCACAAGAAGTAGCAAAGACAGTACTGAGAAGTCCAGTGTACCCTATAATTTAACAAACACTTTTTATCATCACTAAAATTTTAGCTAACTCTCTTACTTTTCTGACACACTTCATGTCACATTATTTCCCTCCTCAAAAATCTGAAGTAAGAAGTGATGTCACTGAAAATGGCAGAGAAGGAAATTCTATGGCTCCATCCCTTCATAAAAGCAATTAAAGTGGTGCCTGGGTGGCTCAGTCAGTTAAGCCTCTGATTCTTGATTTTGGCTAAGATCATGATCTCAGGGTGGTGAGATCGAGCCCTGCGTCAGGCTCAGCACAGAGTCTCCCCCCATCTCTGCCTCCCCCCATCTTGTGCTCTCTCGCTCTCTCAAATAAATAAATAAATAAAATCTTTTTAAAAAAATCAAATAGTAGTGATGGTTGCACAAAAGATGGTGGTGATGATTGCACAACATTGTGAATGTAATTAATATCACCATACACTTAAAGATGGTTAAAATGGCAAATTTTATGTATGTATATATACATTTACTATAATAAAAAATATTAAGATTACATGAGAAAAAAAGCAACTTAACAAGCTAGCAAAATTATCAATCAACTTTTGCAGAAAATCAGGGAAAATTTAGTGATAACAGAAGCTGCCACACTGTAGTAAGAGCACTGTGGCATTTCAGATTGCCCATCCACCATTCCCATCCCCAGAGCAGCGCCCATGAAGATGGTGGTATGTATTCCTGGCGTGGGTTGCCAGGGCCCAAGGGAGAAATATGGATATTAGTCTCAAAAAATTGTGGTGGTTGTTTCAACTTCTCTGGTAGCTCCATAAAGGACCAGCACAAGGTCCTGTCTTTGTTTTCCTTGACTTAGAGCATTCTCAGGGCTGGGGTGACTTCCCAAGCAGCATTTGCCAAAAGCATTTAAAAGCAGAAATATTGGCCATGGGAGCCTGGGGCAAGGGATAGCAGTCAGGACAAGAAACAGACAAAGTAGAAGACCTGGGGAAAAAGAAGTAGGGAAAGGTGATACATGGAGGAGAGGGCTTTTAAAAGCTCCTACATATACTAGGGAATTGATAAGACCACACACATTCCCAGAGCTGGATATATGCTCAGAAAAGACCTGAAGCTTTTACCTTTGACTGACCTTCAGGCTCTGAGCAAGCAGGAAAAGGCAGAGTTGTAAATAGCCTGGCTAACTGTCCAAGAAATATCCCCACACAGAGCCAATTTTCAGACTTGGAAGAATGTTTTTCATTTTTCTTTTTTGCCTTTAGCACTTAAGGAAATTCTGTAAAAACACTAGATGACCACTAAGCTAATAGAACACAGATTTCTGCAGCCACACACAACAAAGAATACAGATTTTATTAAAATAGTTTAGAAAGGCCACTAAGCAAGCAAACAGCAACAACCCAAAACAAGACTCATTAGCAAAAGCCAGGGAGTGAAGAAAAATCTGATTTTCAAAGTTGTCACATTATAATATTAAAAATGTTCAGTTTTCAACAAAAATATTGTGAGTCATACTAAGAAACAAGAAACATACATAGAAACAAGTCATACTAATGAAATGGCTCATTAACAGAAGAAAAAAAAAAGAGATTAATTGAAACTGTCCCTGAGGAAACACAGGCATTGGATTTACTAGACAAAGACTTTATATCAACCATCTTAAAGATGCTGAAAGAGATTAAGGACACCATAGACAGAACCAGAGAAAACCAAGAGAGCGGTATCTCATAAAAATAATCTACACATTCAATGCAATCCTTAGCAAAATCCCAACTGTATTTTTTTTACAGACTTGGAAAAGTTGATCCGAAAATCCACAGACTTGCAATAGCCAAATCATCTTGAAAAGGAAAACAAAGTTGGAGGACTCACACTTCCCACTTTCAAAGCTACAACAAAGCTACAGCAATCAAAACAGTGTAGTGCTGGCATAAGGTTAGACATACAATCGATGGGCTAGAATTCGAGGGAAGAATAAACCCACACATATATGGTCAGCTGATTTCCAACAGGGACACAAAGATCATTCAGTGGAGAAAGGATAGTCTCTTTAACATATGAAGCTGGCAGAACTGGATGTCGCCTTGCAGAACAATGAACTTGGACCCTTACTTCCCACCACAAAAATTAACTTGAAATGGATATAAGACCAAAATGTAAGAGCTAAACCTATAAAATTCTTAAAAGAAAGCATAGATGAAAACCTCTGGATTTGGCAATGGATATTAGATATGACACCAAAAATGCGAAGAACTACAACAATAAAAAAGATAAATTGGACTTTATCAAAATTAAAAATGTTTGTGCATCGAAGGACACTGTCAAAAGAGTGAAAAGATAACCACAGCATGGGAGAAAATATTTGCAAATTATATCTCTGATAAGAGTCTAGCATCCAGAATATAGAAAGAACTCCTACACCTCAACAACGTGAAGACAATAAAATAAAATGGGTAAAGGACTTAAATAGACATTCTTCCAAAGAAGATATATGAAAGGCCAGCAAGCACAAGAAAATATGCTCAACATCACTAATAATCAGGGAAATGCAAATCAAAACCACAATGAGATTCAACTTTGCACCCACTAGGATGGTTACAATATTTTTTAAATGGAAATAATAAGTGTTGGTGTGATTGTAGAAAAATTGGAATTCATATACTTTGTTAGCAGGAATGTAAAATGGCACAGTCATTGTGGAAAACAGTCTGACAGTTTCTCAAACAATTAAGTATAGAATTACCATATGGCCCAGCAATTCCAATCTTAATTACATATTCAAGGAATTGAAAACAGGTACTCAAACAAAATTTTCTACGTAAATGTTCACCACAGCACTATTCACATTAGCCAAAATGTAGAAATAACCCAAATGTCCATGAAATCATGAATGGATAAACATGTTGGTATATCCATACAGTGGAATATTACTCAGCCATAAGAAAGAAGTGCTGATACATGTTACAACATGGATGAGCATCAAAACCATTTTACTAAGTGAAAAAAGCCAGACACATAAGGTCACAGATTGTATGAGTCCATTTAAATGAGATATCCAGAGTAGGTAAATTCTTAGAGACAAACAGTAGATTAGTGGCTGCCAAGGACTAGCAGGGAAGCAGAGTACAGAGTGGCTGCCTCATGAGCACAGGGGACCTTTTTAGGTGATGAAATGCTTTGGAACCAGATAGATACGATATTGTAAACGTCACTGAAATATTCACTTTAAAATTGTTAACTTTATGCTATATGAATTTTAGCTCAATTAAAAAAAAAAAAAAAAAACCTGAAGCCCCTTTCCCTTGTTTGCACAATGAAGTAAAACTCCTCACTTCATCTGGCATTCCACACTTTCCATTACCAGGCCGTCTCTTTCCAACCTTGTCTCCTTCCCCATTCGGAACTCATCAGAGATGAATTGGCAAATGCGGGAACCTTTTATGTTCTCACCCACCTCCCTGCCTTTGCACCTGAACTGTCCTTTCTTTCTCTTTCCTACTTTGCTTGACTAACTCCTACTTCTTCAAGGTTCTGCTCAGATTTACCGTCTCTGGAGAGAGCATTTTCCTCCCCTAATCTTATTCCTTATCTCCAGCTGGAGTATAGATTTAACCGTAGGTTCCCACAATACCCTTTGCACGCTGCATTTTTCACACTGCCTTCTAATTATCTCCCCCTCCAAACTGTGAGATTCTCAAGAGCAGAAATCATGCCAGAAATATCTCCTGGCAGTGGTCCTGGCACACAACACATGCTCACAAAGTGTTGAATTGATAAACTTTCTCCGGCATGATTTTTGCACCAGACTTCTGTTTCTTTACTTCAGCCTACAGTCTAATAAGCTCAAGTTTCCTCATCACGGTGGGCCACTGGTCAGCAGGAGCCCCAGGAGAGTGCGGGTCCTCATAAACACATCACCTCTGGAGAGACAGCTCGGCATCCATGCGCTTTTTCTAGTGGATCAGGAATACCACCTTTATTCAGTGAATACAAGGGGAAGAACAGGAGGGCCTTGGAGTCAAAGGAATACAATTCAAGTTCCTGTTGCCCCATTCTCTTGTGCAACCTTGACCAAGTCACCTATGCCCTCTGGGATTCATTTTCCTCATCTAGAAAATGGGGATAAAAATAACTGCCCTGTCTTATTCCCAGAATCACTTGAGGATTAAAATAAAATCAATGTATTCACATACATTGTATTTTTAAAATTTTATAGGCCTCAAAGCTTTTCAAATTCATTCATAAGAGAAATTTAGAGTCAACCAAAACTGACCAACTTCCCCATCATAGCAATTTTTTACAGAATACTTATGATTAAGTAAAAATTCTAACACAGTAAAGAAATATGAATGATTATGTATTCATCTTCATCATCTCCCTAAAATAGCATGATTGAAACTTATTCTTAGAAATAGCAATGTTCTGGGGAGTTTCTGTCCCACATACATTAGTAACTGAGGCAACAGGAACGATCTGGAGGATCTGGCGAATCCTGCTATCCTGGTGTCTGATCTGTGACTGTATGTTAGGAAATGGGATGCTGTGGGGTAATTGTACCCATGCTCATGACACAGTGAAAGCTGTTTAGACTCCTACCCAGATCTGACAGTATGACAAAAATCCACAATAAATCGCTTCCTAGCTTGAGATTGGAGTAAACACTCTTTAGAGAATGGAGTTGATTTTGCTATATTGAGGAATATTGCTTCATACTTTGCCAAAGAGACATGTTTTTAAAAATGTCATTCTTGCACTGAAATATTCATGATCCCATTTCATGACTCCCACTAGTGGTAATTTAAGGGTCACTTTAACCTGTCCATTCATCATAAAAACCTAGAGTCAATTAAGATTGACCACCTTTCCTAGCCATGGTTTACAATTTTTTTTCTTCACTGCTAATGGCTAGCCCATAACGATAGTAAAATGGATAAATAAAGGCAATTATTAAGTGGGCATTTTAGGCTCCTTTCATATTTGCTTGCTATGAAATAAAAAACAAATCCAATGTAAATAAAGTTATTCTTGTCATAACCTACGGAGCATGAAATGGTCTAACAAAAAGTTTCAGGCCATGTGAATCATGAGAGCTTGATAAAGTGAAGGGATGGCCACTTCTTTTTTTTTTTTTAAAGATTTTATTTATTTATTTGACAGAGAGAGACACAGCGAGAGAGGAAACACAAGCAGGGGGAGTGGGAGAGGGAGAAGCAGGCTTCCTGCTGAGCAGGGAGCCCAATGCAGGGCTTGATCCCAGGACCCTGGGACCATGACCCGAGCCGAAGGCAGACGCTTAACCGACTGAGCCACCCAGGCGCCCCAGGATGGCCACTTCTTAAAAGCAGAAATATTGTCTTCTACTTTCAGGTTTGAAATAGTCTGAAAGCTGTTCTGTTCTCCATCAAAATTAAGAGCTGCTTATACTGCTTCCCTCTTCCCGTAGCCTGTCCTTACTGACAAAACAAAGCATAACTAGAGAGAGGAAAGTGAAAAAAACATAGACACTAACCTTTCCTGGGCAACAGCAGCTTACAAGTTGCACAGAATATTCTGAAGTAAAGCCAAGTTTCTTCTGTTCTAGCTGTGCTTGAATCTGTGCAATAGTAAATTAGTGACAGCGATAGCCTGAGCAAGGGACAGATGATGCATGAAGGCTAACTAAGTCTAAGTTTAGATCCAGCTCTAAACATTGAACAATTACCAACTCTTTACAAAATTAATACTAAATTCTTATGCAACTGGCATGGAGCAGGGAAGAACAGTGGAGTAGAATGACCAAAGAAGATGAAAGATGTTTATTTCCTGAATGAGGAGAGATTGGAAATTAACGTCAAAACTGCATCATGTGTAAATGAAATGTTTAAATTAAGTGTTAAAGAAACTCCAAAATATGACAGTTAAGGGAGGCTTTTCCATTGGATGCAGAATATTTCATCTCTGACCTTCTCTTCTAGTACCCTATCCCAACTAGTCATAGCCACACTGGCCCAAAATATATCTTTACCCAGGTCATATCCCTAGCAAATGCCAACTCTTTCTTCATGACCCAGTTCACTTATCATCTCTTCTGTGAGTCCTTCTTTGAGTCCCCCCATGTTCCACTTCATGGTATCATAAGGCTTTGTTCATCTCCCTATCAAAACACTTAACCACACTAAATTGCAAAAACTTGAAGTACTTGCCTGTTCCCCACATCTTATATCTTTGCGCTCCTTGGACTTAGCAAATTGTCCAGCATTGAGCAGAAGCTCATAAATGTTTGTTGAACAGTTAGAGAGTTTCCCATTCCTCCTCTCACCAGCCAGCTATCTACCTCCACAACAGCCTTGAAATCTCAGTTCCTATTTCCTACATGAAGTCCCAGGTGATAATCCTCTTTGAGATACTAACATAGGAAACTACTCAATAAGTTTTGGCTGCGAGATCTTAACAGCATCATTAACTGTGGCCATGGGAGCATGCTAGTTGCCTGGCAAAGGCCAGAATGTAGGGCCTTGCAGTCTTAGCTACAAGTGAATTTATCTCAAAGAAAACCAGAAGGTAGACTGGAAAGTCTACATATAAGTTCATGGATGCTCTGCTCTACTCAAGTGGTAGAAGAAAGGTGAAACAACTGGACAAAATAAAATACTACCCTGCATGCTTTAAGATTCTTCAGCAGACTTTCTAGTGAGGATGTATTATGAGGACTAATAGAGAATAGAGGGGATAAATATGATTTGTTATAAGTTTGGGTTTATAATAGCGTATAGACACTGCACTCTTCTAGTGTGTTGTGCCCGAAGCATGGTTGCGTTGCTTAGTTTGTTCCTTGTTGCTCCTCATCCATTACCTGCCCAACTCTGCCTTGTTCCGTGTCCTAGGACCATCAGCTGCCTTGCCTTCAGGGAGTCACCAGTCAAGGTCATAAGGTTGCAAGACTGCTGTCTATTTCCCCTGCCCCTGGCCCACTCAGGCTTCCAAGGACAGCCGTTCCACACATCTCCAGTTCTCCCCAAACCTGTAATCCTTTCCCGGTGGGGGTGCCTTCTGTTTCCTGGAAAGAGCCTGACTGATCGAATAGTCACCTGCTCACGACGGGAAAGATATGTGTATAAGCCCATTGATTTTTACCCATTTCAGAAAGATCACAAGCTTTGGTGGAACAATAGATAGTTCCTCCAGGCAATTGTTTTCAACACTGATAATTTGACCCCACCAGAGACAAATGTCTGAGGCTGTACCTCTCCTTACTGCCACAACTGACCTCTTCAGATAAGAGCTGTGCGACCATGGCCCACTTCCTCTCAGTTCAATAAATCTGCTCTAAGCATCTTTACTGGTTCATCGGTGTCATTTTAACAAAGAGAGTGAATATCTAGGGAGGCTTGTACGGCCATGTGTTATCAGTGTCAGATTTTAGTGTTCTTTTGTTTAAAAACACCGTGGATTCCCTTGGGATTATTACTGATGCAGAACCACATTTTCAAAAAGATCCTTTCATTCTTGGCAGAAAAGGAGCTCACCTATTCTCTGCTCATTTTTCAAAGTGGCTTGAGTTTCTTCATTACTTGCCCCTTGCCATCCCTCCCTTTCCAGGTGCTGAATGCTCATAGCAGATCCCATAGGCCCAAGGATGGTGTTGTCTGTCACTTCTAAGTGATGCTTCTAAGTGCCTTTCTCTAGGAAGGCAGATTCTTCTGGGAGTTAAAGATGAGGAATGCCAAAAATTGTTTTTCAGATGTTTGGGGTTTAATGAAACACAGGACGTGCGCTGCCAGGTAGCACCAATGTTCATGTTTAAGCTTTCCATATGTTACCATATATTTGCCTAAAATACTATCTTAGATTACTCTGCCTTTTGTTTGCCTACATTTCTGTGCAATACTCCTAAGACTCCAGACATTTTAAAGCCCATTTTAAAAGTAACCACCACCAAAAAAAAAAAAAAAAAAAAAAAAAAAAAATTAGTCCTTAGGCAATTGCATTCAGGTAGGAACGAAGGATTTAATTTGAGGCTCAAAAGTAATGAGGCTTACGGGAATTCCAAACATGGCCTGGTACGACATGCCTGAAAATTCCTTTGTACAAATGTTCTTGTCATTATTTTAAAATAACAGTTTCATATATAAATAGTATCTACAACATCAGTTGTATTCAGACACAAACCCTGGTGTAATTGAGGTGAATAGCTATTCTCAGCTCTGGATCCCTGAAAACCTGATTTTTTGGAGTCTGATGGCTTTGAGTCAGCAGGTACTCTCTGGGTTTCTGTAGCAATCACAGAGGCTATTGTCCCCCACCTGCCTCAGAGGGTCAGAAGGCAATATTTACTTATCCCTTGCTCTGTCTAGGGTCTGCCATTAACAACTCATTGTGTAACAAGAGGGAAGGAAGAAATAGCACCACCCCTGCTCTTGGGCATATCTAAGAAACCAGGAGTACACCAGGCAAAGTAAGCCCACTACAGCGAAGTCCATTTGAAGAGAATGTTCCCCAACACAATTAGAATGGCCAAACAGGAATGCAGCCTAAAGGGGTTTATCTTGATCCTCTTATTGTATGTTTAGGAGAAGAGCTGATCAAGATGAATTTGAGTTCACTTTACCACAAAGCCCTTCTACATTGCCGTGACTAGAAGCATGTTCATTACAGCTATGAAGACCACTGGAGTCTATATTATCGCCTTTAGAGCACATTGTATTATAAGCAAATTAAGCAGTTATTGAACCTATAAAACTGTATCTATTGAGCACTCTACCAGATATTGGGGTAGAGGAATACAGGTAAATAATCAAATACGGTTTCCAACCTTAAATTTAACACCTAACTGAGAAAAGCAATCATAATAGTTTTCAAAGTGTATTTTTAGGGTCTCCTACATCAAAATCAACCTAGTACATGTTAAAATTCAGTTTTCTGGACTGTACCACACCCAAGACCTACTAAACTAAACTGGTGGAATAGCTCAAGAATCTTAATTTTAATAAATATCCCAGGTTACTATGCCTCTACCACCAACAGTTTGGGAACCACAGGTTAAGGGCCTATGCTGATTTTGTGGGCATCTTCCTAACCTTATTCTTACCAATGAAATCTGTATTAAGAATCATCCCAGGCGCCTGGGTGGCTCAGATGGTTAAGCGTCTGCCTTCAGCTCGGGTCATGATCCCAGGGTCCTGGGATCGAGCCCCGCATCGGGCTCCTGGCTCGGCCGGGAGTCTGCTTCTCCCTCTCCCTCTGCCTCTCCCACTGCTCATGCTCTCTCTCTCTCTGTATCTCTGGGTCTCAAATGAATAAATAAAATCTTTAAAAAAAAAAAAAAAAAAGAATCATCCCAGTTTGGGTATTTACCCCAAAGATACAAATGCAGGGACCCAAAGGGTTACCTGCACCCCAATGTTTATAGCAGCAATGTCCACAATAGCCAAACTATGGAAAGAGCCAAGATGACCATCAACAGATGAATTGATAAAGAAGGTGTGGTATAAATATACAATGGAATATTATGCAGCCATCAAAAAAATGAAATCTTGCCATTTGCAATGACGTGGATGGAACTAGAGGGTATTATGCTAAGCAAAATAAGTCAATCAGAGAAAGACAAGTATCATATGACCTCACTGATATGAGGAATTCTTAATCTCAGGAAACAAACTGAGGGTTGCTTGAGTGGTGGAGGGTAGGAGGGATGGGGTGGCTGGGTGATAGACATTGGGGAGGGTATGTGGCTATGGTGAGCACTGTGAATCATGTAAGACTGATGAATCACAGACCTGTACTTCTGAAACAAATAATACATTATATGTTTTAAAAAAAAGAAAAAGAAGATACTAGGAAGGGAAAAATGAAGGCAGGGGAAATCAGAGGGAGAGACGAACCGTGAGAGACTATGGACTCTGAGAAACAAACTGAGGGATTTAGAGGGGAGGGGGTGGGGGGATGAGTTAGCCTGGTGATGGGTATTAAGGAGGGCACATATTGAATGGAGCACTGGGTGTTATACGCAAACAATGAATCATGGAACACTACATCAAAAACTAATGATGTAATGAATGGTGACTAATATAACATAATAAAATAAAATTTTAAAAAAGAAAGAAAAAAACAAAATAAAACTGATACAACATGAGAGAAAGAATCACTAATAAATGATGTAGTAACAAATGCATAGCAGCATTTATGACATCATACATTTGAATAAATTCTGTATGACTTAGTCAAAAAAGAAAAAAGAATCATCCAGTTTTTAAAAAATAATAATAATCATCCCTGCTAGTTATGCTCTTTTATTTATTTACTTATTTATTTGAGAGAGAGAGAGCACGCAGGGAGAGGGGCAGAGGGGGTGGGAGAGAGAATCTCAAGCAGACTCCCGCTAAGCACAGAGCCTGATCCAGGCTCCAACTCACGACCCTGAGATCATGACCTAAGCCAAAACCAAGAGTCGCACACTTAACTGACTGAGCAACCCAGGCACCCCTAGTTATGCTCTTTTCTATGTTACAGGAATTATCAGCCCCCAGGCCCTTGGATTTCTACACAATCCCTGGATGGGCTTCAAGACAAAAACCCCTGAATGTGTGTGCAAAATTGTGTGCAGACATATGCTTTTTTCAGGGGTAAGATTCCATATATAACTTCAGGTTATCAAAGGAGCTCAAAGGCATAAAATAGCCCACTGCTTTATGGGAGTGATTATATGTAAACTCTATTTCCCAATTGTTAAAATTTCCCGCTGGAGTCAGTACATGCATGGATACTAAGCAACCTAAGCAACAGAATTCTCAAGCTAGTAAAATGAATTGACATTTATTGAGCATCGTGGGTGACTATGGTGCGGTGAACACACATTCATTTCTCACAACACCTCTTTAGCTCCTACGAGTGGGGAGTAGCACTCCAGCTATTTATGTATCTAATAACAAAAATTTATTGAGCACTTACTATTTGCCAAGTTTATTCTAAGCACTTTGCATATAGAAGCTCATTTAAATCTTATAATACCTCTCTATAAAGGGGGTTCTACTATTCCTTCCTCTTATAGATGGGGAAACCGAGACTTTACTTGAAGTCCTCTTCCCTCATCTCTGCATCCTTAATAGCAATAATAGCAACAACAACAACAACAATAATAATAGCTAACTTTCATTGAACTCTTACGTGCCAGGTACTATTCAAAGCACTCGTTTTATGGAAGAGGAAGCCGAGGCACAAAGACGGCAAGTAGCCTGCCCAAAGTCATGCAGCCAGCAATCAGTAGGCCGAGCCAGGATTCAAACTCCAGTCTCGCCAGAGAGCCCACACCCAGCCATGCTGTCTATTGGCACAATCTCTGACCTCCGCCTCACTGAGGAATTACTGATTGGGAGGGCCTGCGTTCCCGTGGACGCGCACCTCTAGTCTAGTGGATTTCTTCTCTTCCCTCTTTTTAAAGCTCCGTTCACATTACAGGCTGCTGGGAGTAACCCCAAGTCTCCACAAGCATCCCTATGGCCACCTTGTGTTGCAGATGGGTCCCAGGCGACAGTGTGCCCAGCCAACGTGGCTCTACCCCGGGTTCCCAGACCACACAAGGTCACACCAGTTGCTCGGGGATGTCGGACCTCTCAGTTACCATCACAGAGCCAACAGGACCCTGCAGCCCTGCTGGCGCGCAGGAAGACGGGGCGGTATCACATTTCAAATACTGCCTCTGCCTCATGCTTTGAGACCATTCGGAGCCCGGTTAAAAAAACACAGCCACGACTCTCCTCGGGGTCGGGGCTGTTGATTTTGTTAGGTGAGATCACTTGAGGAATATAAAACGCAAGAGAAAAGAGTGGCAAAGAGGAAAAACAATAGGTGGGTAGATAGGGTCACACAGAAGTCACAGCCCCAGAGGAACAGCCCAGCCACAGCGTTCGGCTCAGTTTAAACCTAGGGTTTAAGAGCCTAAGGAATTAATCAATTCGTACTTGTTTTAATCCCTTCCCGACTATACAATGTTTACTCGCACAGTGGCTTTTAATTCAGCGTGTGTGTGTGTGTGTGTGCGTGTGTGAGTGCGTGCACGTGTGTGTGTATAAAAGAGGCTAAACTATGACTCTCTTAAAAAAACCTTGACAGCAGCCCATGTTCCCCGGGCCCAGCACACACACTGCAAAGGTTTTGTGTTCAAAGCACACAACATTTGTATGGCTGACCATCTAGTGATGCTGGGATTTTAATGTTATGCAAGACTTTTTCCTTCCTTTACTCACCACTTAGCGGCTGTGCTGATTCAACATTTTATAGATGCATAAATTTTCCTTTAGAAGCTGCGCCGAGAATATGTGCCTCCCTGAGCCGGTTTCTTATTGAAATCAGATGATGCAGGCAGGATCCGCTCACATTTCAGTGAGAGGCTGCCCCCTAGTGAAAATTCGCAGCTACACATTCCACCTACGAATTTATTATTGCGAACACTGCAGAGGTTTCTTGACACAAAGGAGAAATGTCCTTTGGTTGCCAGGGATGTGACAGCATTGTGTAATTTAACCATCAATCAGACGTTGCTCTCCTTTCAACTTCCCCAGCCTATTTTTGGTACGTGTCAGTGTTCTGTAAAGTTTTCTTTGCTATTTCAAGATGTCTCTGGTTTTTAAAGATACATACAAAATAAATATGAAAATATAATATAAATAAAATGTATTAAGATATAAATAAAAATATCTTTATGAAACTAAGTGAAAGAGGATCACCAGTGCCCTTCCTTGTTGTTTTGACAGTGAGTTGTATGTGTGTTTCCATTTCTACTTATTTCATTTGGCTATTTCATGGTATTCTTTCCTATCTAGGGCAGCTACGTAAAGTAAATGATTTTTGCTTTTAGGAGGTGACTGTATCAGCATTCAAAATACTTTAGTGTTCAATACCTCCAACTTTAATTGAAGTCTAGCATTTGTCCTCATGCAGGTCTATGAAATAATTCGGATGAGGCATTTTTGCATCATGCCTTTACAAGCCTTAACTCATTACTACTATTATTACAAAATCTCTATTTTAGACAAAAATTACTTTGAATATTAAACAAGAATACAGTTAGTGTTTTGTTTACGGTTTATTTCTACATTGTTCTACAAAGATGAAATCATTTTCATGATAAAGTTAAACATAGTCTCTCCATTAAAAGCTAGTATTTGGAAACTTGAAAACAGTGGCAAATTTGTCCTTCTTTGTTATTCTATTCCTTCGTCTCCCAGCCCTCCCATCTAACTAACATCAGTAGAAGGGATACTATGTTGTCTGAATTAACCTTTTTGAAACTTTTGAGACTTAAAAGTAAAAAAATCAATGACTGTGAACAATTGTAATATGTTTGGAAACTCACTCTTCTCTGCTCTTCTGCTGTCTAATTTTGTACAGATGCCATCCAAGATTAGAATCAAAGGGTATTCTTCATTTTATTTTAGTGATTCTTCCATGGATTTTAAGCTCTCTAGAATCAAAATTCTTTTAGTTTCTCCTACTCATGCACACTGATGAATATCCTCCATTTTGTAGGTGCCTAAGGACTAATTTGTGTGAAACTCACAACAACGCTGTGAGAGAGGTATTAGCATACTCTCTTTAGAGATAATGAGACTTGGCTCAGAGAAGTTGGGCCACTTTCCCAAGGACACACAGCTCATTAATAGCCATCAGAATTCAAATTTTGGCCAATGAAGACCAAACCCTGTGCTCTTTCTCATCAAGGTTGTTCCACATCCTGCCTTGGCTGATTGTTCACTAAATCTCAAAGGCATAGGCCTTATTATCCTTATTTTAAGAGAAAAAATTACATCCAGAAAGAACAAAAAGCCGGGAAGTACACAAAAACATCAGCATTTCTCCCTTGAGATGTTCTAAATTAAGGGAAGCGACTTTCGTTGCTCTCTGGGAAGAGTGAATGAGCGCTGTCCCTAAGGCAGTGAGGAGGACTGGTAATGCCTCTCTGTGGTGATTCTCACCAAGGCTGCACCTTTTTCCCTCACAGCGAATAGGTTAGGAAGGCGAAATTTCTCTGGTTACACAAAGACGTTGTCATAATGGAAAAGAAGGGGACTTCAGATAGACACTGCTAAGAGCAGATGGTATTATCTGAAACAACAAACAAACAAACTGCCCCTTGTGGGATTACTGCATCTTGGGAGCTCAAAAAACTACTCAAACAACAATATCCATAAACTGTGATTCAGAATTGGATTTGAAACTTCACAGCTGAGGGAACATTGGCAATATTTTTTCCTTCAGTTATTAAACTGAGCAAGTTTTCTATTTTTTTTATTTTTTATTTTTTTATTTTGCTTTTTTTGTTTTGGTCCATTACCTATACTCTCAGAATGAACAACAACAAAGAATCCTTGCTTCAGGAAGTTTCTGAAGCTTACTAGAATGCTTAATCTGCCTTCCAAGATATCGTAGCAAGGTGATCGATCTATAGTTATTTTTCCTTTTAAAAATATGAATTCAGTGATAAAAAGAAGCAGACTATGGTCAAGTAAGTAATCGTTCAGCAAATATTCACTTGCTGTCTTTGGGAGGAATATACCTACTTCCCTTCCCAGTTGCTTTCCTTGCCCGTGTGATTTGCTGTGGCCAGAGGAAGGTGGATGGAAGTAAGAGTATACCAGGTGCAAGTCCAAGCTATGGGAGGCATCATGTGTCTGTGCTCAATCCTCTTGTCCTCCTATCTGTGCACAAACACCTGCACACTTACTAATAGGACAGAGTCTCACTAAAAGACCATTTACTATTATCCTAACAGGCTCTGTTATCTCATTTCCCAGCCACTTTACAGTAGGCAGGGTGAAATTGCTAGAAGTAAACTTGCTGGTAACAAGGCAAAAGGTAACTGCATCAGGGAAGGAAGAGACAGAAATACCATAAAAAGGTAACACACAAGGTTTCAAAATCATAGGAATCTAGGACAAATTAATAGGAGAATAATATCCTTAAATGGGTCATTTTCCCAATAGGTAGCAAGTAAAATAGGGAAGTAAGATCACTTCCAGAAAATTTACTTCAAAAATTGCCTGAAACAGTAGTGCTTAGGGGTTTTTTTGGAGTATAGTCCATTTTGAAAAATGTCTAAAAAATATGGATTCTCTCCTTGGAAGAATGCACATGAGGAAACCCCACAAAATCTTCCATAGAATTTTAGGTAGTTCAGCCCCTAGAACTGATTCATGAACCCTGGGTTTTAAACCACTATTTTAAAATAAAAAAGAGTTTTACTTCCAGGAGAGACATAATTGAATTATCGGAATTTTTTTTATTCTTGTGAAACATAATTCCAGATAAATGAGGTATCCTGGAATTCATAAAGCTATGAGAGGCCTTTGCCAGTCACCACCCTATTACTGGCTAGACTGGCCCTGGAAGAGATTAATGATTTTACATTGCCTGGGACTTCATGTGATACATTTCCACAACTCTCAACTTCCATTTTTATGAACTTCAAGTTTACAAGAGCTTAATAATTAGATCATTGTTCTATACCCTTGTAATCCAAGCTTTCTTGTCACTGGTCCATTGCTTGTTAGAAAAATAGAAAGCCATTGGATCCATTTTATTCTTTTTGGTAGTACAGTAAGGGATTCTGTCCCACATCTGCCCCTTAACTTTAATTCTTTCTGTGAAATATGAGGCATCCATCTTGCTTTTGCTTATGGAAACCCCTACTTTATGAGTTGATATTAAGTTTTCAATCTCAGCTCCTTGAACATTTATTTCTACAACCCCTTATTCTCTCATCCAAAAAGAAAAAAGAAAGAGCCCCAAACTGACAGTTATTGTTATAGATATCACAACAGTTCACTGCTCTGCAGCTATAACTGGTAGTTCTTAGGATCAAATGTATAGACTTTAAAAACCAAGGTGGGAGTACAGCAATGACTCTTAATAAGAGTTCTGCCTCGTGGTGCCATTATGACTAATAACACCTTAGTATTATTACATTTTCAAAACACATTTATATTTTATTTCAATTATGACATTTTCCAAAAAGGGAAGAGAAATAACATTTATCACATGCCTACTGTGCACCAGCACTGAACTGATTCCTTAGACACTTATCTCATTAAATCTCCATAGCACCTTATAAAATTTGAATTATTACTCCCATTTTACAGATGATGAACCTGAAATCAAAGAAATGAAGTGAGTTGCCCAAGGTTACACTTCATAAGTGACAGTGAAAACTCGTATACCCAGGTCGGTCTCAGTCCCATTATATCATTGTTGGGGAATAGAAATGACAAGGAGGTTTTTGAAAAAGATCACAAGGATTATCATGTAGAAAAGAGAATAGAATTGTTCTTTGTAAGTCCAAAAGATGGGATTTATACCAATGTGTGAATATAAGAGGAGGCAGACTTGGGTTCAATATTAGAATGAATGTTGATGAGTATCCCTGAGAATATATTGTGCCCACCAAGTTCTGAAATTGATAAAAAAAAAAAAAAAAAAAAAAAAAGCCCACTCAAATACAAAGCTGGAGATCTGAGAGCAGATAGAACTGCTTTTGACCACTTACCTTCACAGAGTCCCCATACTGCAACAGCACCAAAGAAACAAAGATCGAACCATGAGGGGCCTGAGGTAGCCTTATAGATTCCTAGGGACCCCTCAAAACATGGGGAACAAGCCAACGTCTTCCCTTAAGGCCAAGTTTTTGAACACAGCTCAGTGAGGGCTGGAAAAAACTGGCTGGAGCCTCACAGTTAGAGTGAAGAAACTCTGTCCTCAGAGTTTGTGTGTCAAAGTGTGGCCCACAAATTCCTGGAGGTCACTGAGACCTTCTATCAACATCCATGAGGTTAAAGCTATTTTCATCATAATACTAAGATATTGTTTGCCTTTTTTACTGTGTTGACATTTGCACTAATGATGAAAAAGCAATAGTGAGTTGAACTGCTGGTCCCTTAGCACAAATCAAAGTAGGGGCACCAAACTGTCCTAGTTATTTTCGTATTCTTCACCACCATACCCTCAAAGTTCTCTTTAAATACCAATTTCACTTAAGAATGTCCTTGATGGGGACACCTCGGCAGCTCAGTCAGTTAAACATCCAGCTTCAGCTCAGGTCATGATCTTAGGGGTACTGGGATGGAGCCCCACATGGGGCTCCCCACTCGCTGAGTGGTCTGCTTTTCCCTCTCCCTCCCCACTCCCCCCACTTGTTCTCTCTCTCTCTCTCAAATAAATAAATTAAATCTTGAAAAAAAAAAGAATGTCCTTGATGATACAGTGTTGTTAAATTTATTAAATCTGGTCCCTTAGGGGCACCTGGGTGGCTCAGTCGTTAAGCGTCTGCCTTCGGCTCAGGTCATGATCCCAGGGTCCTGGGATCGAGCCTCGCATCGGGCTCCCTGCTCGGCGGGAAGCCTGCTTCTCCCTCTCCCCCTCCCCCTGCTTGTGTTCCCTCTCTCGCTGTGTCTCTGTCAAATAAATAAATAAAATCTTTAAAAAAAAAAAATCTGGTCCCTTGAATGTAAGTATTTTTGATATTCTCTGTAATGTAGTGGGAAGTGAGCATAAAGCACTGCTGCTACATTTCAAAGTACAATGATTGCATCAAGCGCTAGCACAAGTGCTACTGAGTTGCAAGCTGAACTAGCTGCTTTTTTCGTGGCACATTGTTTTCATCCCAAAAGGCTGAAAGATAAATTATGATTATTCAGACTTAACTATTTGACAGACTGGAGTATTTGCTAGAAAATGAACCAACTGAGCCTGGTACTTTCAAAAAAAAAACCCCACAAAAATTGACAGAATTTGTTGCCCATACAATTCAAGCTTTCAAGCAAAAATTTGAATTTTGGAAAACCTGTATCCAATACTGTGATCTTGATATCTTCCCAGTATTAAAGACTTTTCTCGGCATTTGGAATATCTGCATAATTCAGTGAATCAATTTTCCAAATGACTAATGCACAATGTTATAGAATCATGCATAGGTAGAAGACCCAGTCAGAGTGCAAAATAGACCAACGGACTTTAATATAACAAAATATGGAAAGTTTATTCCTATAGTTTCAGATTCCATGCTG
This sequence comes from Neomonachus schauinslandi, assembly GCF_002201575.2. Taxonomy (NCBI): domain Eukaryota; kingdom Metazoa; phylum Chordata; class Mammalia; order Carnivora; family Phocidae; genus Neomonachus; species Neomonachus schauinslandi. The sequence continues at coordinate 123,516,623 of NC_058405.1, forward strand.
TAAATAACATTTAAAAAACTACCACTTATTGGGGTGCCTGGGTGGCTCAGTCGTTAAGCATCTGCCTTCAGCTCAGGTCATGATCCCAGAGTCCTGGGATCAAGTCCTTCATCGGGCTCCCTGCTCTGCGGGAAGCCTGCTTGTCCCTCTCCCACTCCCCCTGCTTGTGTTCCTTCTCTCGCTTTGTCTCTCTCTGTCAAATAAATAAAATCTTTCAAAAAAAAAAAGAAACTACCACTTATTGAGTTTTGGTATAGTATTAAAGAAAAATATGGGCAGTTATCTGAAAAAAGCTATTAAATATTCCTTTTTTCCAACTCCGTATCTTTATGTGTTTTAATCAAACAGCGTATCAAAACAGATTGAATGCAGAAACAGATGAGAATCCAGTTATCTTCTATTAAGTCAGATATTAAAGAGATTTACAGAAATGTTTTTTAAAGCTATTCTCACCGACTTTTTTATTTTGCAAAATACAGTTACTTTCATAAACAGTATGTCATTTAACTAACATGTGATGATTTTTTAGTTTTTAAATGAATAAATATTTCAAAATCCCCTCTTGTGATAACCAATATAATAAATATTGGTAGGCATAATCCACAAAAACAAAATTATTGGGCTTTCAATCATTTTTAAGTGTGTAAATGGCTCCTGTTTGAGAACTGCTGGTCCAGGTCAATAATTTGAGATAAATGGGGACTTGGACATTGTAGTGGGTACCGATGTGAAAAGAGGCTATACCCAGGAACCAGGCAGGATTGGATATTGCAGGGAGCATCAAAATACCACATTCTCCAAGACCAGATGCCTCTCAGATACCCAGATACTATATAAACACGCATGGCATTAAAACCTGCCACCACAGAGATGGATTTGACTGAACTGCTGAGTTTACAACCTGAAATAATTAAAAACCCTGGAACTGACTAGATTAATTTTTCTGTCACTAGGTACAATGGCAACTTAAGAGAGACACTCCTGTTCAATCACTGAAAAACAAGGAAAGTTATATATTGTTTGTAGACATATTTATACGGCTTTGAAACATCCCGGCTCCTGGAAATCAATAATAGCCTCCAAGTAGAAGCCAAATGACCACTAGGTAGGGATGATGTAGGGGCTTCCGCTTGAGGGGAAATTAAGACTACAGTCGCTCAAAGGCCTTTCCTAAATCTTCAGAATTCTACATGTTCTCATATTTGATGTTACAAAAACCCTTGTTAAATAGATGAGATGTTATTATTCCCTTACAGAAAGAGAGACCAAGACCCAGGAGGCACAAGTATTCCAGGGGTGGCCAGGGTAGTAGATCCAAAGCCTCCATTAACTAAACAGAAAATGTGTGATCAGCTGGGGGGCTGCAAAGTCTGTGAAATAACTTAATTCCCTCTGACTTTAAGTGAAGAGATGCTCACTCCATACATATCAAGAACAGAGAGAACATTAAGATGAACCAGGGCAGTCTCCACTCTCGAGGGACTCTCAGTTCAGGTTAGATGGAAGGTATGCTCCACTAAAAGTAGAATAATGTGTTATAGAAATGAAGAGCAAAGAGGAATTCATTCTGATACTAAGAATTAGTGTTAATATTTCCAACCCTCAGTTCTAGGTCAAATTGAAACATTCAATCAGTTCTCTATAATCCTCTTCCCAATGGAGAGTCTGGCCACTAGGTTGATTTGAAGACACACGCCAGATCTGATGAAATTTAGCAGAACACAGATCTTTCTACTCCACATCCCTGGGGGGCCCTCCACAGGACTTCACTACAACCCATCATTCACAGCCCATAATGACATTGGTGCCCAAAGTAATTGTGCAAGTGGCTATTTTTATTTGCATGCTCATGAGAATTGGCAGGAAGGCAATGTATTTTGCACGAGGAAATAACAGTCTGTTAAACCAAATTTAAGTAGTCTCTTTTTCCTCTTTTCCAGGATTCCTGACTTTTGTGACTTTAGCTGGTGAGTGGGGTGCATTCTTTTCCTGGGATGACTTACTATTTTTCAACTCCATCTCCCTACATGCATCAAGGGTAACCAGCAGCTTTGTATTCTGAAAATACACTTCCTGGCTCCTCTGTCTCATCCAAAGTTTGTTGTTTTGCTGCTTTTCCAAGTGCAATTAATATTAAAGCCATGAGTGCTGTAGATGACTGATTGTACTAAGCTTTATGTTTGGGTCCTAGACACAGTAAATAAATCACAAATTTTTCTTTTGTTCACTAATTTGTGTTAGGAACTCCAGTCAATCATCTAAAAATACATATATATTTTGCAATAGCTGTTATATTTTATATATTGATTATCCCCACCAACCCAACCCTCCCCTCCCTTGGAAGAAAAATAAGACACTGTATGTCATGGGGCGCCTGGGTGGCTCAGTCGTTAAGCGTCTGCCTTCGGCTCAGGTCATGATCGCAGGGTCCTGGGATCGAGCCCCGCATCGGGCTCCCTGCTCAGCGGGAAGCTGCTTCTCCCTCTCCCACTCTCCCTGCTTGTGTTCCCTCTCTCGCTATCTCTCTCTCTGTCAAATAAATAAATAAAATCTTAAAAAAAAAAAAAAAAGACACTGTATGTCAGTAACATAGTAAAATGAAAAACAGATGTCCATGGTTAATGGTATACCAAAAGAAAACTATGTACATCTGAAAAGAAAGGAAGAAAAAAAGATAACACAAGCCTTAGTATTTGGCTTTACATGAATATTTGATTCCCCAAAGGTGTGAACTATGGTTTAACAAATGGAAAGAAAGGACTTTTGGGAATGGTGCCCTCTTTCTCCTTCAGATGTGTGAGAATCTAAATGGTTTATTTATACAGAGTGCTATGTATTGATTACATTGTGTTGAATAATATGTGATACAGTAACCATTAAATGCATTCTGATTTCTTCTGGTTCTCTTTGGTTCTAAAATAACCTCTCAATTTTCAGACTGTGATGAAGCAATGTTATCAAAATTGAATTACATAGTTGAGCTATAATTGAATATTTGGTTCCAACCCAGAAAGAAGTAGTCCAGAAAGACTGTGCTAAGTGACAATAGTGTGTGAGTGAGAGAAATTTGGGATCTTCCTCTAGGCTGAGGGGTACCACACTAACACCCTCTCAGGGCATCACTGAGCAAAATGTCAGAGGTAGAAAACTCCCTTGAGAGGATCTGGAAGTATTATTTCTGTTAGGGGAATGGGCACTCTAGGACCATGGAGATCATGTTTGTGTTGTTCATCATTTTATCCCCAGAGCCTAACATAATAGTCTATAGGAGTTGCTCAATAGTTGTCTGTTAAGTGAACGAATGAAAGGCACAATTTGAATGGCAGGGCAACAAACCACAGCAGATCCTGGACTCAGGTGGTTCCAGAAGACCTGAAAGTAGAGCAGGCAAGGTGTTGCTGAGCCCTGAGTGATAGAGGCATACCAGTGGTAGACTAGAGTTGGCTCCCACGGATTCTCATGAGCCACATGTGTGCACCTTTTCCCAACTCTGCATTCAGTGACTTGAGGCTGGCAGTTTGAAATTGTCCACGCTAGAAGGGAAATCTGCACAAATCAGCCTTTTTATCTTTTACTTAAGAGAGCCAGTGTACCATCAGTGGTAACTGCTATAGCTACTAAACTTTGTCACCTCAGAATTCCAACAGGAGAAAGTCCTCCAAATCCTGACCAAAACAAGGAATAAAAGAAGGGAACTGGGCCAGAGAAGATGATGAAGGGGTTTTCCACCCTCCTTGCAAGTGGTGAAAAGGCTTCTGATCTATAAGTGGAAAAGTTAAAATCACCTGAGAAGGTCTTAAATACCCCAGGAATCTTGTTTTTCTTTTCCTTTCAGTCCACCAGTGCTCATAATTTCAAATGTTGGATTGGGAACCCAGCTCTCCTTCTGGCCTAAACTTAATGACTTACTTTTTAATCCAACAAATATTAGTTGAGTGCTCACCATGTGCCAGGCATGAGGATAAAAACTATGGTATATCAGTTGCAAAATCATCCAAATTCTCCACTCCTCCTATATCCAAACCCTTTGTAATTTGACCTTTCAGCCTCCCTATAAAGGCATAAAGTTGATTTCCCCACCCCTTGGATCTGAGCTGGTCTTGAAATTTGCTTTGACCAACTGAATACAGAGGAAATGAGTGTTCTACATCTGAACTTAGCTCTTGAGAGATCTTGCTCCCCTCATCCCTGTCTTTGCCTTGAGATACAGGAAACACATTCAAGTCATCCAAGCCAAACTTATTCTAGATCATCCAACCCCCAATCAACCCCACAGCTAACTGAAGACATGTGAATGAGCCCATCTGAGATCAATGAGCTTCACCTAGGTTGTAGCCAACCATGTAGACTCTTGTAAAATAATAAATGATTAATGTTTCTTTCAATAATTTATTGAGGTGAAATTTACATAACATAAAAATAACAGTTTTAAAATGAATGATTCAGTAGTATTTAGAACATTCACAATGTGTGCAACCACCACCTCTATCTAGTTCCAAAGCATTTTTGGGAAGTTCCAAAGCATTCGAATCTGCATCCATTGAGCAATTTCTCCCCCGTTTTCCCCCTCCCTGCAGTCCCTGGCAACCAACAATCTGCATTTCATCTCTGTGGATTTACCTATTCTGGGCATTTCACATAGATGGAATCATACAGTAGGTGCCATTTTGTATCTAAGTTCTTTCACTTAGTATGTTTTTGAGGTTCATCCACATTATAGCATGCATTAGTACTTCACTCTTGTTTGTGGCTGAATATTATTCTATTCTATGCATATAACACAATTTTTCTAATCCATTCATCTGTTGGACATTTGGGCTGTTTCCACCTTTTGGCCACGGTGAATAGTGTTGCTATGAACATGCATATACATGTATTTATTTGTGCCCATTTCAGTTATTTGAGGCAATTCCTAGGATTGGAATTGTAGGGTCATATATATTTTATGCTTAACTGTTTGAGGAGACATTAATCTGTTTCCCACAGCAGCTGAACTGTTTTACATTCCCACAAACAAATGTACAAAGGATCCAGTTTTTCCATATGCTTACCAACACCTATTTTCCTTTATTATTATTATTATTATAGCCATGCTAATGGGTGTGAAGTAATAGTTCATTGTGATCTTGACTTTTATCTTGCTAATGGGTAATGATGTTGAACATCTTTTCATGTAATGGTGAAATTTTAGGGTGGCGTATTGTGTAGCATTACCTAACTAGTAGGGAAAAAAAAATCAGAATGCCCTGCCCTCATGAAGCAAACAGTCTAGTAGTAGTGACAGACTATAATCTAATAATTGTACAAATAAATTGTACAAATAATTGTACAAATAAAGCACCGTGAAAACATGGAGGAGCCCGAGTGGCAGGTCATGGAAAGTTCTTCTGAAGAAATGACCACTGGACTAAAAGCTAAAGAATGAGTAGGACTTAAGCAGATCAAGAGGGAGTGAAAGGAACATGTAAAAATGCCTATAATGGGAGGGAGCATGGCAAAAAGGAATGGTTGAATCAGGGCCAATGTGACCCAAAGAAGAGAAAGCTGAAGAAACCAAAGATACAGGTACAAGATGAGGCAGGAAATATAGATAAGGGTGAGACCATGTAGGGCCTTGAAGGTCAAATGAAGAGCAATGGGATGCCATTAAAGATTTTTAAACAATGTGGTGACACAAAACAAATGTGTGTTTTTAAAAAAATGATTATCATTACAGGATTGAAAATAGACTGAAGGAGGGAAAGAGTATAAGTTGGAGAATCATTCAGGAGATTATTGTAATGGAACAAAAGCTTTGATTTGGATAGATGAAAAGATTCAAAAGATATTCCCATAAATTCAACTGGCCTTAGAGATGGATTGAATAAAAGGGAAGACAAGGTATCACAGATGACATCTGGGTTTCTAACTTGAGGAAATGGATATTCAATGGTGCTCCTCAGGGGCACCTGGGTGGCTCAGTTGGTTAAGCGTCTGCCTTTGGCTCAGGTTATGATCCTAGGGTCCTGGGATCGAGCCCCACATCTGGCTCTCTGCTTAGTGGGGAGCCTGCTTCTCCCTCTCCCTCTGCCTGCTGCTCCCCCAGCTTGTGCTCTCTCTGCCAAATAAATAAATAAAATCTTTTTTAAAAATTTTTTAAAAATTAAAAAGATGGTGCTCCTCCATTGAGATTGCAAACACAGAGTGAGGACTATGTTTGGGATCAAAGATCTAGAGTCTGGTTTTAGACATGTTGAGCTTGAAATGTCATCTAAGTAGAGTTGTTAGGGAACAATTATACAAACAAGTCTGATGCTTACGTGAAAAGTTAGGCTAGGGATACAAATTTGTGAGTCATGTACATGGTGGGGATAATTGAAGCCTTGGATTTTGATGAGATCTGGTAGGAAGAGAATGGAAAATGTCAAGAGAGGAAGGCCAGGACTGAGGCTTGAGGGTCCAGTTGTCTGTGTGGAGGAAAATGAACTTGAAGAAGAGACTGAAACAAGGGGCCTGGCAAGGTAAATGTAAAGCTGGAGTCACAGAACACCGGAGAAGCAGTGTTTGAGATAGGCAGCAGTGGTGTGCGTTGAAATGCTGATGAGAATTCAAGTCAAACAAGGACGAAAATACATCAACAGATTTGTGACAATCAATGTATTGATGACTTGAGCAAGAGTTGTTTCTGTGGAAGGGGTAGGAGCTAGTTAGGGTGGGTTGAGAAATGAGTGGAAGGTGACTAACTCTCTAGAAGTACTGTGACAGTTACAACATCATCTTCCTGAGCTTATCACATCCAACCACTCCCAAGCCAACTAGTCAGGGTCCATTCTGAGATTTCCTGCCAGCAACTCATTCTGATATCAGCCTAGTCTAGACCTGTTTGGAGGCTAATGGAGACTCTCATCCAAGTCTTACTGAGCAGAAGACTGTCTCTCTCTTGGAGAGGGGGTACTTTTAATGTATTGGAGTATGAAGTGACATTTCCTCTAAATAATAATTTAGTCTAAATAGAATCTGGCTAGAAAGGGCATAGAACTCCTGTTAAGTCAGATAAATTTCCTTAGTGTGCCAAAAATTATCTGGACTAAAGAAAATTTTAGCCATGTATGAACTGTTTCTATTCATTCAACAGACAATTATTGAACCTCATAACACTGTCCCCTAAGATGTAGGGATGCACAATAAAATAAGACATAGTCCCTTTCCCCAAAGAATTTATAATATAAAAAGGAAGACAGAGAAATAGACCAGTGGTTACATTGTGGAGGGATAACTGTTCTGAGAAAGCGGTAACTCAATCACACTAAGGTAAGAGGTAAATTACTTTTTCAGCATAGCTGGTTATAGGACTTAGTTGATGTTATCAGGAATCTCCTTTCAACTCCCAACCTAACTCCCATTGGCTTGGATCTTATGCCCATCCCTGAACTAACCCCTAATACTATGATTAGCCAGGCCTGGGTCACATAGCCACTCTTGGTTCCACGGAATTTAGTCAAATCCACCCAAATCATGTGGAGTGAGAATGGGGCAGGAAAAAATTGTAGATGTTTACTCCACCATGCAAAGGGCTTTAAACTTTATCCTAAGGACAAGGGCAATCATGAAGGATTGCAAGCAGGACAGTGGAATGATGAGGTTTTCATTTCAGAAAAACCTATGTAGAACTGTAAAGCAAATGGGTCAGAGGAATTCAGACTCAAGGCAATTAGAACTCCTGTAGTTGTCTAAGGGGTAGTGGTTAGACCTGAGCAATAGCCAGGTCAGGAAATCATCTTCTTCCCTTCATGGGGTCATTAAAAATTCCACAGTGAGATGGGTCTTTTTTTCCAGTTTCCACCCTAGATTTTAAGCAGCAGGAGTCTAAGAAATCAGAGACACAAGTCAGAAATGGTTCTTTGCTGGCAGACACTTCTAAAGGAATAGACCAGATTATCAATCCATCAGGTCCCTTGACACTATGATTCTACGTGTACTCAGGACAATTCAACCACACATGCTTGTGCTTCCTGTTACCAGTATGAGGGTCCTTCGTATTTAAGAGCACAGTGTGTTTCTCTACATGCATTTGAAGAGTTCTCTTCCAATCTATTCAAGTGGAAATAGAAATTGGAGCAACAAAGGGTCATTGCCTGTCCCTGATTTCAGTTTGGGGCATCAGCCCACATAATGCTGCCTTAGATTTAAGAAAAAGTTCTACATATGATGATGTCAAATACATACAGCATCTTCAGCTTACAAAAGCACTTTCTTATATGTTAATTCATTGAATCCTTCCAGCGACTCTATGAGATAGGGAGTAGCACCTCCATTTACAAAGAATCAGAAGCTCAGGGAGGGGAAGTGAATTGCCCTACATTATATGCTAATAAGTGGCTGGGTGGGAGAGGAGGGCTTTGGGCTAGAGTCCTATATTTTCTGTGAAATCTCCTTGTGAGTAATGGTTGTGAGAAAAGACTCTAGAACCGCATCGGGATCTAGAACCAAATTGCCAAGTTTGAAATCTTAGCTTGCTACTGACTAGCTAACTTTAAGCAACATATTATGGTATATCACCAGCCCTCAGACTCCTTAACTGTAAATAGAAACTTAAAAAGAAAAATTGGTTTCAGAAGGTTGTTGTGAGGATTAAATGAGTAAATAAAAATAAATAAGGTGACCTTATAATTCATTGTCTAAAATAAAATACTTTTGCGTGATGTCAGGGTCGTGAGATCAAGCCCCACATACGGCTCCGTGCTCAGTGCAGAGTCTGCTTGGGATTCTCTCTCTTTCTCCCTCTGCTCTTCCTCCTTACTCACTCTCTTTCTCTCTTTCTCAAATAAATAAATAAATAAATCTTTAAAAAAAATAAATACAAAATAAAATACTTCTGAAAGTGAGAAGCAGCACTAAAAATAAGTAAAATACATATTATTTTTCAAATATTTATTTACTGATCAACATTTTTTTACTTACCAGTGGACCTATAAAATAGTTCTATTCAAAAACTATTTCAGAAATAAATTTTTTCAAAGAAAATAAAATACTACATATCCATATATGTTAAAGCCAAAAAATTTTTTGAACTTTGTATTGACTTTCTGAACATTGAGAATAATAATTAAGCAGAATAATCATTCTCGGTACATATTCACATATTTTAATCAGTTTCTCAACCATATTGTCCCCACTACCTGCCTTTTTTTTTTTAAAGATTTTATTTATTTTTTTGACAGAGAGAGAGCACAAGTAGGCAGAGAGACAGGCAGAGGGAGAGAGAGAGAGAGAAGCAGGCTCCCTGCTGAGCAGGGAGCCCAAAGTGGGGCTCAATCCCAGGACCCTGGGATCATGACCTGAGCCAAAGGCAGCCACTTAACTGACTGAGCCACCCAGGGGCCCCGTCCCCACTCCCTGTCTTGTAGGCTATGTCTCACAGGCCTTGGTATGTCTGCCTGGTCACCAAGCGGACCGCAGGAACAACAAATGGAATTCTCTTCCCTAACTCCACCCAACTTGGAAGGGGTTGGAAAAAAGAGATGGGTTATCATTGGTTGATTCTGTTATAGGTTAGGCAAAGCAATGGTAGAAAGTTATTCTGACTTATTTTAATGCAGCTATTAATTTTTTAAAAAAAAAACTGTCAAAAAATGAAAAAATCCAAGGTCTATGCTAAACTGAACAGAATACCCCAGGGCTCGCCGCAGGCAAACTGGCCATATAGTCACGTAAGAATAGAGCACTAGCACGAGGTCTGGCTCACAGGCAGCACTGAGTAAGTCCCGGCTATTTTACTGGTGTAGCCCTCATTGTTGTTATCACTATGGTACCACTTTTGTGCATTTACTATAAACAAAGCGCTGTGTTTTATAAACATCATCTTGTTTCACTTTTCCCAAACCTCCACCTTTTGCATCTATTTACTTTATCTGCATGGCCCTTAAAGTCATTTCAGTTGGGGATTCCTGAATCTAGTCTGGAGCCTGAACCATTACACTAGACTTTCTCTTCCTAGTCTCTCTTCCTGTAGTATTTTTTAGTAGGAAGCACAATGTATTGGACAAAACTATGCACTCAATTATACATTCCAGATGTTTCATGTATGTTAGTCACCTCTAATCCAAGACTCTAAATTCCAGAGGGCATGGCCAATAGATCAATCACAGTTCTCAGATGCAATAGGAACCAACTCTGACTAATTAAAGCAAGAAAAGGAATGTATTAAAATGTATTACATAGGTCACAGAATCTCCAGGATGTCTGGAAAATTAGGCTTAGAGTCTATACAGCCAAAAGTGAGGCTCCAGATCCCACCACGGAACGGGGTGGCCCTGTGAAGACAAATTACCAGCATCATGGGACACGGCCCTCCCAGTGTGCACGGCCAACCGCTCCACCGCTGGACACCGGACACGGCAAATAGAACTGTTGCCACAACCACCTCAGAAACCTCTGCGTGGCAGCTGCTGTGGCCACCACCCTCCCTAGGAGAGAATTCAAGTGTTCTAAGTTTCTTTGTTTCATCAGCTTCCAAAAAAGGGGTGACCGCACCCAGATGGTAGGATGTAGGTTTCTTTGTCTCCTCTGGCTACTCTCAGAAAATACCATGGATTGGGTGGCTTGAATAAACATCAGACACTTCTTTCTCACAGTTCTGGAAGGTGGGAAGTCTAAGATTAGGAGTTAGGGCTTCAATATATGAATATATGAATTTTGGAGAGACACAATCGTTCGGTCCATAGCACCAAGTCATATGTCCATGCTGGGGCTGCAAAAAAAGGCCAGGAAAGCAAGCATTTGGCATTTTTACATTCTTTGCTGCTAGGAAGACATTGTCTCAGATGAAAACTCCCCAAACATAGGTAGAGTGTTCAAGCCCTGGACAGTCAAAAATCATGACAAATGTCTACTATAGCCATGGCTTGCATTTCTTTAATATCCTTCTTGCAACTGAGCACCATCAAACCCTGAGGAGTTGCTGACATCGTAAATTATCACTGACATTATAAATTATGACTGTGATGCCATGAGGACCAATTCAATTAATTAATTGCCTCTGGTAATACAGAGGTCCAAAGTAGTCTACAAATTTCCTGATAAACTTAGAAAAAAGGAGATAACTATACCTACTGTAAATTTCTTTCATCTCTAAAGCAAAGTAGAAAAAAAGTAATAGAAGGGAAAATGTGTCTCTGTATCCATTAATCAAATGACTGCTTCCCAGTGGAACACTTGACACCTTAATAGTCATTGTTCAATTAGAGCTCAAGTCTTTCCTATCAGATCCTCCTGATTTCAAGACTCCTGAGGTTACAGGAGTCAGTGTATGGCATCTTTAGTATCATAGTGCTGGGTGAAAAATCCAAGAGAAATGATAATAAAAAATCCCAAGGACCATAATCCAAAGAAAAGCTGAAGAACACAAAACATAGAGGTTGACCCTGACCGACTTGAAAGATTTCAACAATCACTCACCATACCAGCCAAAGCTGCAATATGAACTGAGACAGGTGACTTAATATGGGGCTGAGAATCATTCCCAGACACCAGACATCTGCCTTGAGGGAGACACTGTTGGCTTTTCATGGTTCCCATACTAGACTCTGAGAACTCACCACACATTTATGTGGCAGGCACTTTGCTAGGTACTTTGATGAAAAATCAAGGTGAATAAAATGCCATCCCTAATGCCCCCAAATTTATAATCTATAGGAAATAGACATCAATAATTCAAACTGCTTGGGAAGCCTGGGTGGCTCAGTCGACTGAGCATCTGCGTTCAGCTCAGGTCATGATCCCAGGGTCCTGGGATTGAGGCCCCTTTCTTGAAAGAAAGAAAGAAAGAAAGAAAGAGAGAGAGAGAGAGAGAGAGAGAGAGAGAGAAAGAAAGAAAGAAAGAAAGAAAGAAAGAAAAGAAAAGGAAAGAAAAAAGAAAAGAACAGAAAAGAAAGAAAGAAGGAAAGAAAATTCAATCTGAAATTGAGCTGGTTTGGCTATGGCTCTGCCTGAACAGGTATGAACTCAGGTGTCTCGGGTTCAGGATGTCGTCAGGTGACATCCAAGGACACAGTGTGGGGTAAGCTTGGCAGCAGCATGGAAAAACATGAGAACACCACACACCTTGTCCACAGCCAAGAAATCAGAAGCACAGAGGCTTAATTGGACTTTTAAATGAGTACTTCATGAAGGGTGGAGATTGATTCCCCTTTGGTTCTGTTCTCCCCAATTCTGGCAGAAGATTCTACCTAGTAATTAGCTGGTAATATTCCACATCATTTCCTTCCCAGGAAGCTTCAGAGTTTCATATACTCTTGATACACTCATGCTAATTTTTCTTTTTTTTTCTATTTTCTGGGCATGGCATTTTTCTTGGTTTTTTGTTTGTTTGTTTGTTTATTGTTTGTTTTTCGTCCCCAAAGGAGCTAATTGGCCTCGTTCACTAATGGATTCCTCTCTTGATTTTCAGGTATTTTCTTTCCTTCGATGTCAAGACCATGAACCAGCGATTAGCAAGTACCCTGACCTTGGGCTGGAGTTCCTAGGTCTTCATAGTGTCACTAAGCTACTTGTTGGAATGTAGTAGACATAGAAATGCCCACGTTGTCACCCTGTTGGCATCAAGGCTTTCTTGTGGGAAACTATTTCCTACATATAATGGGCCCACTGAAGATAGCTGTGACTGGTTTGGTCTTGGTCCTACTAGCACTTTTACTGCCACCAAAACCAAAACAATTCTCAATACTTAATAACTTGCTCCAATTATCCCATCTGTGAGTTCCCACATCCTTAACTATTATAAACTTTATGAAGATGACTATAATGATCTCCATCGTGTTCTGAAGTCTGCATAGCATGTCTTTTCTAGGAAAGATTTCCTTAAGTAGGCGTCACACTCAGGCTTCCTTTCATACCGACCACACTAAATGTAAGAAAGAAAGGAAAAGGAGACTCTATCTGAAGCCCAAACATTCCTGAGTTGTGATGGCTGGTGGTGGGGAGACAGTAATCTCTGAGATAAGAATCAGTCATCATGACACTTTCTAGATGTCAGTACTATGCTGGGTGCCTTGGGAGCACAACACAAAGAGTTGTTTTTGCCCCTCAATCCTTTGTCCTGGTACCTCAGCAGCAACCGAGAAGCAAACTGGTTGGGTGACTTGGCAAGAGGAAGCCACAGAGACTCCTGGGTCCGTGTCTGAGAAGCAGAGTGTGCCTCAGTTTCTCCTGTCGCCTCCTCACAGGTCAAATAGACTGGAAAAGATCTTACCTCAGCAACTTTACAGCATCTACAGATGCAAGAATCCTGTATACAGGACATTTCTCTTTTAGTCTATGCCAACGAGTGCATTTCCTCATCACTGGACTACTCCCTTCTTGTGAGGAGTTTCAGCTGGGTGCAGAATCAAGACAGAATGAGCAGGAGTGCTCCCCCTCCCTCCTCCCGCCCGGCAGGCAAGGGCAGTTTTCTCTTGCTGGCAAGAGAAAGTGCACCAGCGAGCCACCACTCTCTGCTCCCACTTTATGGCTCTCAGGCTCTCAGTCCCCACATCTAGGCCTCTGGGGGGGGGCAGTGGAGACACAACACCTGATCAGCATAAGAATCAGCTTTTTTCACATGTTACAGAATAAATTTAAACAAGAGAGATTTGGGTTAGTTAACCAGCTAGAGTAAGGAGGAATTCCTTAACTGGGAGTTTGAACACTAAAACATTGGCAGACTATTCCTCTGGACTATTCTGGACTCCTTTAAAATTAAGATGGATAGTAACATCTCATTGCAATGAAACCAGATAGTGGACGAAAGAGAAACTCACATTTTTTGTTGAGATGTTATTAATGTGCCACACTTTTATACACTCAGCATCACGAGGGAGGTATTAATGTACCCTATTTTACAGATGAGGAAACAATGATCTTCTCAAACCCACAGATTTTAGAATAGAAAGTCAAAATTCTACCTAGGACTATCAGATATCAAAGTTCATGGTTTTTTCAATATAACAATTTACCCAAACAGAGCCATGTTATCATTTCATTATATGCCTGATTTTACAACTCCTTAAGCCCCTTGTCTATCACCATCAGACCCTTTAATTCCTTGCCAATAAACCAACATTTGCTTTGCTGGAAAACATTAGAGGTCTTTAAATATCTTGGGAAATAAATTCACCTTAGAAAAAGCAAAAAGCAAAAAAATAAAATAAAATAATTGGCCAAGTAAAATCTTTGATGGGACAATATGTGATGGCATGACAAGGGTGACAGGCCATGGGGACAGTCTCCTGAAAGCTGTCTCAACCCCAGATGCTGCGGCTGTCTGAGGAGAGTGGGGAAGAAATAAAGACCCGAGTAGGGATCTGGAGCCCTAACAGACGCAGCAGTCCTCCCCTCTACACACCAGAAGGAATGGTGGCAAATTCTCAGAAATTCTGTCTTGCCAACAGAGATCTTGGGAGCTCAGAAATGAAGTTCACATAAACTAGCGCGGGTTCTTCTGATCAACTTGTCCCACCACGGCTCTCTTGATTGCTAGGATTTGGAATAAACAGGCGTGGTTCAGTTTAAGAAGTTCCCAAGTCCACGTTGGTATAAGCATGATTTTCTCATGTCATCTCAAAACAAGGTACCCTTCTGAAAGTTGGGTAACCCGGCATTTAAGAGCTCTGTGAAAGAGCTGTCCTCACTGACTGACTGCCCATGTCGCTCTAACCCATCCTCGATTGGCTTTCAGAGGTGGCTGGTGGGTGGGGCTCTCTCCAGAACAAATACGTGGTAGCCTGCTGCTCCCTCCCGCTCCCTCACCCTGGCACACTCCACTAATGGAACCGAGTGCTCTTTCCTGCGGGGCCACATGCAGACTGAGAATCCTTCTCAGCACAGCTCCGGGCAGCCACCGCCAGTCACCGGGAACTGGCATCCAAAAGGACACTTCTTTTGCCAAATCGTCCTAGGCACTGCTGAATAGTGTTTCCAAACTCCCCGTCAAATGTTTTGGTGTGCCTGTGCTCCCAGAATCTGAGTCATTATTCAAAGAAACACCCAATAGAGGATGAAAGAGCTTTGCTCATTACTACCTTAAGAAAAAAGACTTGAAAATAATTTAATTAACCATCCAACAACAACAGCAAAAACACGTTGTGTGCTACTATATGCCAGGCACTGTGCTATTCTTTACAGATACAAAGAGTAAGACATAGTTCTTACTCTCAACATGCTCACAGTCTAAAAAGAGATGGAGACAAGTAAACCATGCTGCATTCTCTGATAGCCACACTTCCATCAGCAAGGCCAAAGGAGGCATAGCCTTATCTACTGACAGACATGCACATGCAGACACACTCACACCTCCATGCCTTCTCAGCTGATGGCCGGAGGCACCTCATCCCTCCTCCTTGTCTCCCAACAAGGGAAGCTACCAGCTAACTCAACAAGAGGCCTCCAGGGCCTCGGAGGGCTATGGAAACTGGGGGAAATGTGCTCCTCTGATTAACACGTGAGTTGACAAAGAGTTCCACTTGGCTCTCCAGGTTCCAGATTTTTCTCCTGGGCTTAAAACTTCACTAAGGAAAACTGCTTCCTCAGTCCAAGTATGTTGATTTCAGCATCCTTCCTTGGGACTAATTACGAAAGGACTCATCTCAACCTTTACGGAGCAGAAGAATCACCTGAGGATTTGTTCAAGTGCAGATGTTTCTTCCATCTCTTTATCTCTTTATGGTACATTTTGAGAAATGTTGGGAGTTAGTATTATAGTGCAGTGGTCAAATACAAGGGTTCTTCTTGAATTCAAGATCGGTTGTGTGACTTTTGCCAAATCACTTATCCTTTCTTTGCCTTAGTTTCTGAATCAATAAAATGGGGATATATATGGTTCTTGTAAGGATTAAATGAGATAATATGTGTTAACTGCTTGAATAATGCTCGGCACACAGCAAGCACTCATTAAATATTAGATAATTTTAGTATTTCTTCAAGTCAATTTTATGCCTCACTAATTCACTCTTCCATTATGTCCGGTCCATTATGTTTAGTTTTGTTATTTCAACAACCTTATTTTTCATTCATTGGTTCTCTTCTATAATATATTTGATTTATAACATCTCTTATTTCATAAGCTCTGTTCTTGTTTTATAGATATTTTTACTCCTTTATCTTTTTGATGCTGTTAAATTATATTTACACTTTTAATCATATAAAACGTGCCCAAATGTAAGCTATGAACTCATTATGGTCAGGAGATTTTTCAAGGCTCTGTGCTGGATTATGATTTCCATACACCAAGTTTGAGCAGCACATAGTGCTGGTGATGAAGTATAGTTGGAAGGCAGGCAGGCATGGACAAGGGGCCCCCACCCTGAGGAAACCAACCTTAAAAGGATTTTACACCACCCTGGAAGGAGCCCTTTACCTTTTCCCATATGACAGATGGGTGACAAAAACCTAATTGGATGACAGGCACAGGGAGGGTTAATCAGATTAAAACAGCCCTCCAACAAGCTCATAAAAACCCCCTAGAAACTCCAGTGGCAACCCTCTCAGGTCATCGCCCTCCTCGGGAGCTTTGTACTATCACTTTGCTATCGCTCAGTAAACCTTGCTTTGCTGCCCACCACTCTATCCGGTCTACCTCTTCATTCTTCAAAGCCGCATGACCAAGAACCATGGACAGCAATGGAGAAGAAAATCCTGTAACACTGGTACATAGTTCAGATAGCTGTGTAGAGAACATCCTGCCAGGAAGGACCATTCCAGAGCTTGTTCCTGCAGGAACAACACAGTTCTAGCCCTTAGGCTTAATACAGGTGTCACTGCTCTGACACCTGGGCTTGTGCTGGGCAGCTTATCTCCAACCTTGGGAGGTTTCCATTTGTAGGCTAGCAGCATAACCGGTCCACACACCTGGTCAACCTCTGGCCTCAAGCAGGCCCACCTTCTTGGAGCCTCTTATAGCTTCCAGGCTCAGCCATTTATTCAACTGTTCTGGGCCCTTTCTGGGACTTTTTTCTTCACCTTCATTCTCAGGCTCTTATGCTCTTTATATTTTCCCATCATCCCTTGTTCCACTCTGTCCTCAACATTACAATTACATTTACTGACGAAAGATACTTGTTATCAGAAATACTTAGGGAGAAGTTTGTTTTCCTCTCCCTTCCTCTAGAGCCCCAAGTTGCAGAGGCTTTCAAACTTGCCACACCATACTCTTTCAAAAATCTTCAATCCCTCCACACCTCTCATTTCCCCTCTGCAGTAATCCTTGCAAGAGACACCCCTACCAGAAGCTATTTGGGTTTGGGCAACACCAATCACTTGTCATGACAGTGGGTCTGGAATTCCAAAAGTGGGGGTGGGGGACAATATAAGTGCCAGGAAATAAAAGACATTGCTACATTCAAACAGATCTCAGCCCTCTGCATCCCCTCCCCTTGCTCTACAGTTTTCTCTTTATAATTACTAAAGAATTCCTCTACAAGATGGGAGTTTAGATATAGCACTGCAGAGCTCATTGACCATCATGACACTGTCATGGTAGACACCCTTCTCCTCTCTCATATCGTATGGGCTGGACTTAGTAACTTTTTCTTCCTCCAATCATGTATAAATGAAAAAAGTTAACTTATGCGTGTGCACATATGTGTGTGTACACACACACACACACTTCTCAAGATGAAATAAATAAATTGTATGGTAATACTGGCTGCCTTCTTCCATGATTCATTTCCCTCTTTTCCATATGCTCTCTGCCTACATAAATACCTTTAGCCTGTTCATTAATTCCCTGGTAAATGTATTCCATTCTTCCCTCTCTTCCTTTTTCCCAACACCCCAGTAGCTTTTTAGAAGTTTTAGCTCTAACCTTATGCTCTCTGTCTCTCTAGCCCTGCAGTGATTGTCACTATCTTTCTGTGTTTCTCTTTCCTCAAAGTCTTGTAAAATATAACATACTGCAAAACAGTGGTGTTCCTGGGATTTAGCATTTGGGGTGGCAGATGGGGTGGTAATGAATCTGCTTGTGGGGGCTGGGTACATCCCCCAGCACTCTCAACCCATTGCATACATTTCGAATTAAAAATATTAAAGATAATGGAGGGGGGGGGCGGAGCAAGATGGCGGAGGAGTAGGAGACCTGGATTTCGTCTCCTCTCAGGAATTCAGCTGGATAGGGATCAAACCATTCTGAACACCTACAAAATCAACAGGAGATTGAAGAAAAGAAGAGCAACAACTCTCTCATCAGAAAAGCGACCACTTTCTGGAAGGTAGGACGTGCGGAGAAGTGAATCCGAGGCGATATTCGGGAGGATAGACGGCGGGGGAGGGGCCTCCGGCGGCCGCTTCTGGCAAGTGATAGAGCCGCGGAGCACAAAATCGGAACTTTTAAAAGTCTGCTCCGCTGAGGGACGTCACTCTGGTGGCTAAGCGGGGGGTGGAACCCTCCGGGACAGTGTGGTCTCAGGACCCACGGGTCACAGAAAGACTGGGGGTGCCTGAGTGTGGCAGAGCTCCCAGGTATCGGAGCAGGGAAGCCGGCTGCAGAGGCGGAGCCCAGGCGCGGGCTCTCAGCTCGGGGTTGCCATAAACTGTGATCCGCGGCACAGTCGGGCCACTGCTCCTCCAGCAGGGACCCAACAAGCGGCAGATCCGGGGAGACTCACCTTCCTCCCCCGGGAGGAGCCGCGCGGGAGTGCACCGCAGGGATCTGCTGGGTTTGGAGACTCCACCCGGGGTCGGGTGCCAGAGATAGAAACGCGCGGTCACAGGCCGGGTGAGCACAGAGTGCGGCCGGAGACCGGGGAGACGGGAGTGACTGACGGCTTTTCTCTGGGGGCTCACTGAGAAGCGGGACCCCGAGTTCTCGGCTCCTCTGCGGCAGAGATTGGGAGGCCGCCATTTTCACTCTCCGCCTCCAAAGCTGTACGGAAAGCTCGCAGGGAACAAAAGCCCCGGAGAGCAAACCCCAGCAGATTACTTAGCTGGGAGGGGGCAAGGGCGGGGCAATTCTGCCTCCGGCAAAGACATTTGGAAACCACGGCAACAGGCCCCTCCCCAGAAGATCAGCGAGAACAGCCAGCCAAGACCAAGTTCACCCATCAATGAGAACGGCAGAACTCCAGCTCTAGGGGACTACTGCACATAGAATTCATGGCTTTTTTACCATGATTCTGTAGTCTTTCAAAGTTAATTTTTTTTTAACTGTCTTTTTTTCTTTTTTTATTCTTTTTGAATTTTTCTTTTTCCGTTTTTCAACCAACATCTTATCAATCCCTTTTTTTTAAAAAAAAAAACATTTTTATTTTTCATTTTTAGAGTCATATTCTATCCCTTCATAGTAGTTACCCATATTTTTGGCTTATATATATAAGTTGTTCTCTCTTTAAAATTTTGAGATAGTTTCTTCTAACAGATCAAAATATACCCTAAATCTCTAGTATATGGTGTTTTCTGTTCCCCTGCCTGATCACATCCTCTCCCTTTTTTTTTCTTTTTTTAAATCCTCTTCTTTCTTTTTTCAAACAACTTCTTATCAATTCCTTTTATAAAATTTTTTATAATTTCCATCTTTACAGTCATATTCCATCCCTTCATCATATCAACCCTTATTTTTGTACATATATAAGTTTTTCTTTCTTTAAAATTTTGGGAGGCACTTTCTTCTAAAAGACCAAAATACACCCCAAATCTAGTGTGTGGCACTGATCATATTTGATCACATTCTGGTTTTTTTGTTGTTGTTTTGTTTTGTTTGTTTTTGTTTTTATCTTTATCTTTTTCTTTTTTTTCTTTTTCTTTTTTCTCTCTTTCCCTTTCTTTTCCCACTGCTTCAGGTTTTTTCTGATTTGTTTAGAGTATATTTTCTGGGGACGTTGTTACTCTGCTAGCATTTTGTTCTCTCATTAATCTATTCTCCTCTGCACAAAATGACAAGACGGAAAAAATCACCTCAACAAAAAGAACAAGAGGTAGTACCGACTGCCAGGGACCTACTCAATACGGACATTAGTACAATGTCAGATCTAGAGTTCAGAATCATCACTTTAAAGATACTAGCTGGGCTTGAAAAAAATATGGAAGTTATTAGAGAAACCCTTTCTGGAGAAGTAAAAGAACTAAAATCCAACCAAGTAGAAATCAAAAAGGCTATTAATGAGGTGCAATCAAAAATGGGGGCGCTAACTGCTAGAATAAATGAGGCAGAAGAGAGAATCAGTAATATAGAAGATGAAATGATGGAAAATAAAGAAGCTGAGAAAAAGAGAGATAAACAACTACTGGATCACGAGGGCAGAATTCGAGAGATAAGCGATACCATAAGACGAAACAACATTAGAATAATTGGGATCCCAGAAGAAGAAGAAAGAGAGAGAGGGGCAGAAGGTATAATGGAGCAAATTATAGCAGAGAACTTCCCTAATTTGGGGAAGGAAACAGGCATCAAAATCCAGGAAGCACAGAGAACCCCTCTCAAAATCAATAAAAATAGGTCAACACCCCGACATCTAATAGTAAAACTTACGAGTCTCATAGACAAAGAGAAAATCCTGAAAGCAGCTCGGGAGAAGAGATGTGTAACCTACAAGGGTAGAAACATTAGATTGGCAACAGACCTATCCACAGAGACCTGGCAGGCCAGAAAGGACTGGCAGGATATCTTCAGAGCACTAAATGAGAAAAATATGCAGCCAAGAATACTATATCCAGCTAGGCTGTCATTGAAAATTGAAGGAGAGATAAAAAGCTTCCAGGACAAACAAAAACTAAAGGAATTTGCAAACACAAAACCAGCCCTACAGGAAATCTTGAAAGGAGTCCTCTAAGCAAAGAGAGACCCCAAAAGCAACATAGACCAGAAAGGAACACAGACAATATACGGTAACAGTCACCTTACAGGCAATACAATGGCACTAAATTCCTATCTTTCAATAGTTACCCTGAATGTAAATGGGCTCAATGCCCCAATCAAAAGACACAGGCTATCAGACTGGATTAAAAAACAGGACCCATCGATATGCTGTCTGCAAGAGACTCATTTTCGACCCAAAGACAGCCCCAGATTGAAAGTGAGGGGGTGGAAAACCATTTACCATGCTAATGGACACCAAAAGAAAGCTGGGGTGGCAATCCTTATATCAGACAAATTAGATTTTAAACCAAAGACTATAATAAGAGATGAGAAAGGACACTATATCATACTTAAAGGATCTATCCAACAAGAAGATCTAACAATTGTAAATATCTATGCCCCTAACATGGGAGCAGCCAATTATATAAGCCAATTAATAACAAAAGCAAAGAAACACATCGACAACAATACAATAATAATGGGGGACTTTAACACCCCCCTCACTGAAATGGACAGATCATCTAAGCAAAAGATCAACAAGGAAATAAAGACTTTAAATGACACACTGGACCAAATGGACTTTACAGACATATTCAGAACATTCCACCCCAAAGCAACGGAATACACATTCTTCTCTAGTGCCCATGGAACATTCTCCAGAATAGATCACATCCTAGGTCATAAATCAGGTCTCAACCGGTACCAAAAGATTGGAATCATTCCCTGCCTATTTTCAGACCACAATGCTTTGAAACTAGAGCTCAATCACAAGACAAAAGTCAGAAAGAACTCAAATACATGGAGGCTAAAGAGCATCCTACTAAAGAACGAATGGGTCAACCAGGAAATTAAAGAAGAATTAAAAAAATACATGGAAACCAATGAAAATGAAAACACAACTATTCAAAATCTTTGGGATGCAGCAAAGGCAGTCCTAAGAGGAAAGTATATAGCAATACAAGCCTTTCTCAAGAAGCAAGAAAGGTCTCAAGTATACAACCTAACCCTACACCTAAAGGAGCTGGAGAAAGAACAGCAAATAAAGCCTAAACCCAGCAGGAGAAGAGAAATAATCAAGATCAGAGCAGAAATCAATGAAATAGAAACTAAAAGAACAGTAGAACAGATCAACGAAACTAGGAGCTGGTTCTTTGAAAGAATTAACAAGATTGATAAACCCCTGGCCAGACTTATCAAAAAGAGAAGAGAAATGACCCACATCAACAAAAACATGAATGAAAGAGGAGAGATCACAACCAACACCAAAGAAATACAAACAATTATAAGAACATATTATGAGCAACTCTATGCCAGCAAATTAAATAACCTGGAAGAAATGGATGCATTTCTAGAGATGTACCAACTACCAAAACTGAACCAGGATGAAATAGAAAACCTGAACAGACCTATAACCACTAAGGAAATTGAAGCAGTCATCAAAAATCTCCCAAAAAACAAAAGCCCAGGGCCAGATGGCTTCCCAGGGGAATTCTACCAAACATTTAAAGAAGAATTAATACCTATTCTTCTGAAACTGTTCCAAAAAATAGAAATGGAAGGAAAACTTCCCAACTCATTTTATGAGGCCAGCATTACCTTGATCCCAAAACCAGACAAAGACCCCATCAAAAAGGAGAATTACAGACCAATATCCCTGATGAACATGGATGCAAAAATTCTCACCAAAATACTAGCCAATAGGATCCAACAGTACATTAAAAGGATTATTCACCACAACGAAGTGGGATTTATCCCTGGGCTGCAAGGTTGGTTCAACATCCGCAAATCAATCAATGTGATACAATACATTAACAAAAGAAAGAACAAGAATCATATGATCCTCTCAATAGATGCAGAAAAAGCATTTGACAAAGTACAGCATCCTTTCTTAATCAAAACTCTTCAGAGTATAGGCATAGAGGGTACATACCTCAATATCATAAAAGCCATCTATGAAAAACCTACAGCGAATATCATTCTCAATGGGGAAAAACTGAGAGCTTTCCCCCTAAGGTCAGGAACGCGGCAGGGATGTCCACTATCACCACTGCTATTCAACATAGTATTGGAAGTCCTAGCCACAGCAATCAGACAACAAAAAGAAATCAAAGGCATCCAAATTGGCAAGGAAGAAGTCAAACTCTCACTCTTTGCAGATGATATGATACTTTATGTGGAAAACCCAAAAGACTCCACCCCAAAACTGCTAGAACTCATACAGGAATTCAGTGAAGTGGCAGGATATAAAATCAATGCACAGAAGTCAGTGGCATTCCTATACACCAACAACAAGACAGAAGAAAGAGAAATTAAGGAGTCGATCCCATTTACAATTGCACCCAAAACCATAAGATACCTAGGAATAAATCTAACCAAAGAGACAAAGGATCTGTACTCAGAAAACTATAAAATACTCATGAAAGAAATTGAGGAAGACACAAAGAAATGGAAAAACGTTCCATGCTCATGGATTGGAAGAACAAATATTGTGAAGATGTCAATGCTACCTAGAGCAATCTACACATTCAATGCAATCCCCATCAAAATACCATCCACTTTTTTCAAAGAAATGGAACAAATAATCCTAAAATTTGTATGGAACCAGAAAAGACCCCGCATAGCCAGAGGAATGTTGAAAAAGAAAAGCAAAGCCGGCGGCATCACAATTCCGGACTTCCAGCTCTATTACAAAGCTGTCATCATCAAGACAGCATGGTACTGGCACAAAAACAGACACATAGATCAATGGAACAGAATAGAGAGCCCAGAAATGGACCCTCAACTCTATGGTCAACTCATCTTTGACAAAGCAGGAAAGAATGTCCAATGGAAAAAAGACAGTCTCTTCAACAAATGGTGTTGGGAAAATTGGATAGCCACATGCAGAAGAATGAAACTGGACCATTTCCTTACACCACACACAAAAATAGACTCCAAATGGTTGAAAGACCTCAATGTGAGACAGGAGTCCATCAAAATCCTAAAGGAGAACACAGGCAGCAACCTCTTTGACCTCAGCCGAAGCAACTTCTTCCTAGAAACATCGCCAAAGGCAAGGGAGGCAAGGGCAAAAATGAACTATTGGGACTTCATCAAGATAAAAAGCTTTTGCAAAGCAAAGGAAACAGTCAACAAAACCAAAAGACAACCAACAGAATGGGAGAAGATATTTGCAAATGACATATCAGATAAAGGGCTAGTATCCAAAATCTATAAAGAACTCATCAAACTCAACACCCAAAGAACAAAGAATCCAATCAAGAAATGGGCAGAAGACATGAAAAGACATTTTCCCAAAGAAGACATCCAAATGGCCAACAGACACATGAAAAAGTGCTCAGTATCGCTCGGCATCAGGGAAATCCAAATCAAAACCTCAATGAGATACCACCTCACACCTGTCAGAATGGCTAAAATTAACAAGTCAGGAAATGATAGATGTTGGCGGGGATGCGGAGAAAGGGGAACCCTCCTACACTGTTGGTGGGAATGCAAGCTGGTGCAGCCACTCTGGAAAACCGTATGGAGGTTCCTCAAAAAGTTGAAAATAGAGCTACCATATGATCCAGCAATTGCACTACTGGGTATTTACCCCAAAGATACAAAAGTAGGGATCCGAAGGGGTACATGCACCCCGATGTTTATAGCAGCAATGTCCACAATAGCCAAACTGTGGAAAGAGCCAAGATGTCCATCAACAGATGAATGGATAAAGAAGATGTGGTATATATATACAATGGAATATTATGCAGCCATCAAAAGGAACGAGATCTTGACATTTGCAACGACGTGGATGGAACTGGAGGGTATTATGTTGAGTGAAATAAGTCAAACAGAGAAAGACATGTATCATATGATCTCACTGATATGAGGAATTCTTAATCTCAGGAAACAAACTGAGGGTTGCTGGAGTGGGGGGTGGGGTGGGAAGGATGGGGTGACTGGGTGATAGACACTGGGGAGGGTATGTGCTCTGGTAAGCGCTGTGAATTTTGCAAGACTGTTGAATCTCAGATCTGTACCTCTGAAACAAATAACGCAATATATGTTAAGAAAAAAAAAAAGAAGAAGAAGAAGGTAGCAGGAGGGGAAGAATGAAGCGGGGGAAATCGGAGGGGTAGACGAACCATGAGAGACGATGGACTCTGAAAAACAAACAGGGTTCTAGAGGGGAGGGGGGTGGGAGGATGGGTTAGCCTGGTGGTGGGTACTGAGGAGGGCACGTTCTGCATGGAGCACTGGGTGTTATGCACAAACAATGAATCATGGAACACTTCATCTAAAACTAATGATGTAATGTATGGGGATTAACATAAGAATAAAAATAAAAAAAAAATTAAAAAAAAAATATTAAAGATAATGGAAGTAGAAGCATATTAATGTGCCATTTAATTTATTCAGGAGTAGATAAGAAAACTTTTTACCAACATGACTAATCTATTGCTAAAAAAATCCCCTTGATAGCAAAGAGCCATGAGAACTTCAGTTTTGTGCTCTCGCTGCAAAGTAGCCATTGGAGAAGAAGGTGTTGCCAAAGGTGGAGCTCTAGTTCAAGAAGCTGAGATTGGCTGCCAACCATGTTGCGTTAGATTCTCCTGTTGAACCCTCATTACCATACTCTTTTCATTCCAGCTGTCCTCAGACCCATTTTTCCATAAACCAGGACAGCTGTTGCTTAAACTTAGTATTGCAATTGCTCCTTTTTACTTAGCCCCCATCTAGATTATAAACTCTCTGGAGGATAAGGACTATGTTAACCACCCCCATCCCCCGCAATGGGATGCATTGTGTGCACAGTGGGTGGAAAGTGAGTTATATTTGTAGAGAAATACACTGTGCAGGCATTTCTCTTACATATTCTCATATATTCCTCACAGCAACCTACGTCCATAGATGTCAACTGGAATTCATAAAGTAAGTAATCTTACCAAGATCACAATGCTGGTGAGAGAGTCTGGATGAAAATCCCAATCTTCTTGACTCTAAGACATATATTCTTTATACCACATCATGCCACTCAGTGCTGAACGAATGCATGATGAGTGATGAATGAATGAATCAATCAGTCCTGGACCCAAGGCACTTCAGTCCTCCAGCTCAACTCTGATTGCGAAATAAAGGGTGATCCCTCCCACAGATGTGAAAAATGGGAGAGTTCTGGGAAAAGAACATTGGTTCTAAGTGAAAATTTTCAGCACTTAGAAATAGAAAACACTGCACACCACAATTCTCTGTACAAGGCTAGAAGGCTTATCAGTTTATTAGCCCATCTGACAACGGACTGAATAGAAACAGAGAGACTAAAGAGGCCAATGTCATATGGACTCTTGTTGTTGATCTAGAATTAGAACCAAGAGCTTTTGAGAGCTGCATCCTCTGCTCAGCGATCCATGATTTTTTCAAATACTCACGTACAAGTCTTCACTCCAAGCATTAATGAAAACTGCATCAGGAGGAAACCTTGATTATAAATTACTCAATATCAAATACCTATCTAGGATAGACACTGAACAGATGCTTTTGGGTTTTCTAGAGTAGAAAAACAGACTTCAGTTCTACCCTCCTTTGTGATGTAACCATAGCAAAGTTAGAGGGTTGCATCAAGCACTGCAGTTGGTATAGAATATCCTAATTATAATCCTAAATTGCACTAAATGCTTTTCTAAATAGCAAAAGCCCCAGATAAATTAATTTGAAGGGACATATAAAATTGCAGTCATAGGGAGATAAGTATTTCATTAGCAAATCTTTCCATTTTGCCTGACCACTTCTAAGCAACTTTTAGATTACTGAGGAGACACACACACACACACACACACACTTCTATGACTTATGAGAGAAGGAAAAACATTTCCATTACGTTCTGTTTCTTTTGAAGAATTCCCTGAGGAATTCTTCTAAAGTTGAGGCAAATCAGCATACACAAATACATCCATTTACAATCTCCTTGGAAACTAGAATTGCTGGCCAATTCAGGCAGCAAGCAACAAAATGTTTTCCCCAGGTTTACTTGAAGGGAGAAAAATATTGTGAATATGCAAAGGAAGGTATATGTTGAGTTTCAGGGTTTGATGTGCTATCCTCTGGGGGCCTATATTTCCATGCACCAGACTGCTACTTTATGCCAAGTCTACTTGCCGTGCCATCAAAATGAAATAAGCCAAGGAAAAAGGATGATCATAAAAATGACTACCATCTACAGAGCACTTAGCAGGTGCAGACACTGTACTCAGTGCTTTACTTATGTTGTGTCGTGTATTTCCCACAAGTACCCTAGGAAGTAGGCATTAGCCCCCTCGTTTTACAGAACAGGAAATGGAAGCTCAGTGATGTCAAGGAGCTCACCTAAGGTCACACAGCTAACGAGTCATGAGGCTGGGCAGACATCACCGCAGTTCTGTCTGTCCTCTGACTCGAAAGCCATGCAACGGGGCCTGTGCTCTGAACTCAACACTACAACCCCGCAGGCACCATTCTGTCGTCACTAAGACCACCTTGACTGTCCCTCTGCGTGTAGTTCATACCAAGATGTCACTTTCCACTGAAAATGCTAAAAGCCACCACAGGATTTCAGCAGAAACATAGACCCACTAAAATAAAGATAAAGGAGCTGCAACCGTGGATCACATGGTCACCTACTTACCTGTTCTTCACAACTCACTCCTGCCCAAATCTATACTGTAAAGAAAAATCCACAACGAGGAGAGTAAGTTATTTGTGCTCTACCCCTAGATGGACAAAAAGATTAAGAGGCGTACTGACACACTCACGCACACACAAATGGAAAACACAGATTTGTTTTGACAACCTATTATACTACAAAAATATTTATGAATGTAAGCTGCAGCAAAGTGCATCCATCTTCCAAAAGCACACACACCCCGCCAGAGACTGCTTAGATGTGGGGAAGGTGAGAATACCCACTCAAAATTAACTGCCCTCAGGCTAAGGGGGCGGCACAAGCAGGAAGCCTCCGGTTTTCCATTATCAGGATTCCTCGTAATGTCGTTCTTTTCACAGAACACTCTTATTTTTCACATCCCCTGTTAAGTGACCACCCTTTATTTTGCAATCAGAGAGTCGAGCTGGCAGAACCGAAGGGGCTTGGCAGCTGCAGAGATGAAACTCAACTGAACAAACAGATTCTTAAGTGATGCTTAGATGGAAGAACTTGGACAGGGTTCAGATTTTTTTTTTAATTCATTTAAATGTGTGATTGAATCCTGCTCATTACCCTCTCAGCAGAATATTATATATTCAGCTCTTTATTGTATAATAATGTCGAGGATGGAAAATAAGAAAGGTACAATATTACCAACTCTTCTTATTATAGAAGAAGAGCAGCTTTGTTTATGTCATAAACAATAGTCAATAAATGCATATAACAAGTTAATTTTTCACAGCAATCCATACCCAGAACTTGAAATATGTTATTTTGTTCTTTGGTCCAAATTTCTTGAGACAAATAAATCCTTCTGTACAGGAATCGTACTAAAATCTTGGAGCAAACACTGTATAAGAGCTCATAGGCCCAAGTTCAGAACGTCGCTTAGTGCAGATCAGGGACTTTATGACGGTGCTGCCCACACATCTCTGACCCATTCTCACTCTCCCTCCAGCTGGGCAGACCCTCTTACGTTCCATGAATGTCCCAAGTATGCACCCTCACGCTTGGCCTCGGGGTCATTGCACTAGCTTTGCCCTCTGCCTGAAACACTCTTACCCCAGATCGCCGCATGACTTAAGTCCTCACCTCTTTCAAATGTCTGCCCAAATGTTACCTTATATCTTCACCCATCATCCTCTATCCTCCTAACCCACTTAGTGATTTTCTACATATTGGAATCTTTGGATATATATTAATTTGATCCTTGACTCTCCTCTGCTCCTCAAAGGTAAGCTGCTTGGACAGAGGGGCTTTGTTCACTGCAGCAACCCCAGCACCGGAAATGGCAGTCACACAAAGCAGGCACTCATGAGTGAATAGATGAATGACTATCACCAGAGCCAGGTGAGGGCTGGGAGCCCTGATGGGGTGGCTGTCTACGGTGTCAGTCTATAAAAGGGGGCGCAAACATCATTGGAAAGGTAATGAGATGGAGGGTATTTATTTTAAAACCGTCAAGAGAAATCTTTCAAATGTTTAGAGGGAATACGTTGATGAAGTTCATGGGGCTGGGGAGGGATGAGCCTCCCCACATGGAAGTGTTAGATGAACTACCTCCTAAGGAGGGTAAGTGCAATTAGCTTTTCTCTTCTTCTGCTGAGTAGAGTTCACAAGCTTGGGTCAAAGAGAATTGCCTGAGTCTAACTAAGGCCCATAACAGCCACCAGTGGTTCTCCCTTCCCTCCCTTCCTTATGTCCTGCTCAGCCTTCCTTATGTCCCTCCCTTCCTTATGTCCTGCTTATGTCTTCTCAATCAGCGTTGCCATGAATAGTTAAATCATACTGGTTTGAAGTAGTGCTGTCACCTGAGGGTCGTAAGTTCGAGCCCCATATTGGGTGTAGAGATTACTTAAAAAAATAAAATCTTGGGATACCTGGGTGGCTCAGTCAGTTACTTGTCTGCCTTCGGCTCAGGTCATGATCTCAGGGTCCTGAGCTCCAATTTTGCATCGGGCTCCCTGCTCACTGGGCAGTCTGCTTCTCCCTCTCCCTCTCCCCGTCCCCCCCTATCCCCCCCCCCCCCCCATGCTCATGTGCGCACATGCAGGCATGCACTCTCTCTAACAAAATATTTTTAAAAATAAAATAAAACAAAATAAAATCTTTAGGGGCACCTGCCTGGCTCAGTCGGTAGAGCGTGCAACTCTTGATCTCAGGGTGAAATAGCGCTGTCATCAGTCTTCCCTGTGTAACCACATACCTCTGCCCTGTTCAAGGACCTACAGTGTTTCTCAGTTACCTTTTGGATCCCATTCAAACTCCTCAGCTTTGGCACTTAATCCCTAGAACCCAAATATATTACTTTACATGGCACAAGGGACTTTGCGGATAGAATTAAGATTACAGACTTAAAACAGAGAGTTTAGGAGATTCTCCAGCTGGGCCCAATGTAATCACATGGATCCTTGAAAGTAGAAGAGAAAAGCAGAAGAATGAGAGAGATATGGCAGAAGAGGGAAACACAGGAGTGATTCAAGGTGTAAGAAAGAGTCAAACTGTCATTATTGGCTTTGAAGATGGAGGAAGGGGCCAGAAGCAAAGAATGTAGGCAGCCTCTAGAAGCTGAGAACTGCTGCCCTCCAACAGTCAGCAAGGAGACAGGGAGCTCAGTCCTATAACCATGTGGAAGTCAACTCGGCCACAACCTGAATGAGTGCAGAAGTGGGTTCTACCCCGGAGCCCAGCTGTACCAACACCTTAACCTTGGCCATATGAACTTGAAGCAGAGAAACCAGTCGAGCCCACTGGATTTCTGACCTACAGAACCGGAAGATAATAACTTTGTGTGGTTTAAATGGCTAAAGTTGTGGTAACTTGTTATAGCAACAATAGGAAACTAATTCAAGACCTCTAGCAAACTGGATCCCATTTATATGCCCCAAACATCTCATTGCTCTGAACCGCGACTCCACCCACTGCTCCAGTCAACCTGGTCTCCTTTCAGCCCATAAACATGCTCGCTTGTTATTAATCCCACACTGTGTCTCCATTCAAGCTGTTCTCCTGCCACACCAACTCAGATCCAGTCCTTCAAGGCTGAGTCAGACTCACGCCCCACCTCTTTCGCCTTTTAATCTAGTTGCCCAATTTTCCACTTAAGGACTTCCAAGTGTCACACTGTGCTTCATATAATTATGTGTTTTTCTCAAGTGTCTTATCATTTTCTTTCCCAACAAAACTCTGAGTCTTTCATCAGTTGAAGTCGGGTGTCTCCTTTGTGTCTGGCACAAAGGCACAAAACAATGGATGCACAGTAAACATTTCCTAGAAACTCACTCACTTCACTTTAACAGGCCCACTTGGAGATTGTTACATGTAGGGCATCCTCTAATCTGTTAACAGAACAGAATTAGAAAATATATTTTTGCGACATAGTTGATTTCACCTTGTATCACACATCAAATATGCAGCAGCCGAACAGAATCGATCCAGTGCCAAGAAGCACTTAATTTCATTTATTTCTCTCAGCTGGACGCTCCTTGCCAGGACAGAGTTCTCACCTGATGCCGACTTGTCCACTCCATCCTGATTCCAAGGAATTTAGCGCTAACAGCATGAAAGCCATAATCAGACCATGTGGGGACAGTTCCTCTACCTTAGTGAAAGCAGTATTGTGTCTCATTGCCCAAACAACCTTTCCGACCCTCACTGCAGTAGATGGACCATAGAAGCAATGACATCACCTTTCTTCTCAAGAATAAGCCCTCACTTTTCATAAAAGACTTGGAATGTTTTGTCTTGTTACTAAGAGGTTTTTAATTAGTACACATACACTGAACAGACTTGCTCTATAGACTTCATAAAAGCAATCTGAAAGGTAGCAAGTTGTAAAATATTTATTATACAGTCCTGTGTTTAAAACCATGTGTCTGTAAATTTTTTTTATCTCACATATAGTGTCGTCCAGGCTCACAGATGATAACCAATGGGTTCAGACATCCATTCGGTAAGAAAACATTATTTTTTTCACAGCAATGTTAACAGCTTTAAAAAAAAAATGCTAATAGTTTTTATTATAAATTGTGTCCATTTTAAGGCAGTCATTCAGGGAACACCTACTGATACCTACTATGTGGTTAAAACCTCCCACCCACTATCTGTGGTTAACTAAGGGATTAAAAGTGTTTGTTTTTCCATACATTTTAGCATATGAAGTGCTCTTTGATCTGCTTCCTCCCTAACTTTCCAGCTTTGGTGCCCACTCTTCCCTGACCCGAGTGTCTCCAACAGTTCCATCGATTCTTACACATGAACATCTATCATGAAGTCTGGCCTTTGTGACCTTTTTCATGCTCTCCCCTTTGCCTAAAGTTGTTTTCTCTCTTAAGCCTCCAGTCAAGTTAACCCCAAGTCAAACTTTAGGATTCAGTTTACATGCTACCACCTCCAGGAAGTCTTCCTTACCCCTCTTTTCACTTAGATTTTCTTACCTCCCAAAAGACTATGGCTTTCTTGAGGCAGGAATGGGATCCTAATCATTTTCGTTACCTTGGAACCGAAAACAGTACCTGACACATAGTAGAGTTACAATAAATAACTGTTGAATGAAAAAGTTTCAAGTACAGTGGTTGTTAACATTTCCTCAAGTAGCTCATAAGAAAGCCAAAACATGGACACAAATATTAAATATCAGAATAAGAAAAGGATGGGGTAGGTATATTAGCTTTCTAGAGCTGCCATAAAAATGACCACAAATGTGGTGGCTTAAAACAGAAATCTATTCTCTCATAGTTCTGGAGACCAGAAGTCCAAAATCAAGGCACTGGCCCACACTTCCTCTCAGGGCTCTGGACTAGAATTCTTTCCATGCCTCTCCCCTGGCTTCTGATGGCTGCTGGCAATCCTTAGTGTTCCTTGGCTTGTAGCCACATCACTCCAATCTCTGCCTACATGTTCACATTGTCTTCCCCTCTGAATATGTGTTCTCTGTGTGTTTGTCTTATGTGGATATATGTGATTGAATCTAGGACCTACCAGGGTAATCCAGGATAAGCTCCTCTCTCAAAATCCTTAGCTTAATTACATCTTTTGCCATATAAGGTAATATTTATTCTATCATATAGTGTAATATTCACAGGCTTCTGATTTTAGAATGTGGACATATGTCTTTGGAGCCACCGTTCAAATACAGCAGGTGTACGTTAGTGGGGAATCATCCAAGAAGAGTCATAACATTTCAGAGGAAAGAGTGCACAATGGGTTGGAGTGACGGCCACATAGCCTTAACCCTTTAAAAAGTCAAGGTAATTTGCTATTATCACCACACTTCCTCTGAGGTAGCACAGTGATGCTGATCCCATTAAAGAAGGAACTAAGGAATGGAAAGGACATGTGGGTATTACAGAAAGGTCAAGATCAATATTTAACTATCCTCAAGTCTTCATTTATTGTCTATACTCTGTTACCATACAAAATGAATTTAAGAGGGATTCAATGACAGACACACCACGGAGCTTCTGCCATTATTTAAGGGATTCTTTTTCATTTCTCCTTGTTTTATTCCAGCTGAAGTTCTTCCAGTGCAGATGCTAATGCTATACATCGGACAAAAGGATCGCAGCAAGGGAAGCTGGGTACCTGCCATCATCAACAAATATCAACTCAGCATCTGCCCTGAGTGAAATATTTTGAGGAATGTTAAAGATGAATTAAGCATGCGTTCATGCTCAGGGAGCTACCGTGTCGTAGAAGACACGTGATCAGGTGACAGGCACAGGCAACCTGTAAGCCAAATAGAATGCTGTGGAAGCATAGAGCAAGAGGGATCATTCCTGGCTGACATCAGCAGGGGAGGCCCCATGGAGCAGATGGCACTGGAACAAGGCACTGAAAAGAAAATACCTCACTCAGTAGAACAAGAGCTGGAAAAGGGGGTAGAGTGCGTGAGGGCAAGGGAGAACATACACAAAAGCGTGGAAGTAAAAGACTCTGAAACGTATTGGGAAACAAGAAATTCAGAGTATATGCAGGGGGCAAAATGAAAGGAGAGAAAAATGAAAAAAGAATTGTTATATGTGGTCCTTGACTGTCAAGCAAACGATATGGACTTTATTAAATAGGCATGGAGCTGTCGTTAGAGATATTTTGAATAAGGAAAAGACATAATCAGACATAATCGGAGTTGTTTGGGAAGATTACTCTGGCAGTGGTGTGAAGGATGTGGTAGAAGGCGGGGGAGGCGAGATGCTCAAAGATATTTGCAATAGTACAGCCAAGAACTAAATAAGGGTCTTAATTAGGAAGGCAGCCATGTGAAAGGAACAGAAGTGAGCGCAATTTCAAAGGAAAACTCAATAGGCTATAATGACTTATTGGGAACGTGGGTTTGGAGATACAGCAGGCATGTAGAATTTGAGACTGAAATATGGTCATGCAAAATGACGATGCCATTGGAAGAATTTGAAAAGTCAGGAAGAGGAACAAATTTCACAGCAAAAATTATTAACTTAGTTTACAAGTGTTAAATTTCAAGACCTGGCAGGTCATAAGGCAAAGTTGCCAAGAAATGACATGATTGGAATATAAATGCAAGACTCATTTGAAAATAATTGAAGTCATAGAAATTTATAACACTACAAAGGGGGAGAAAGAAACTATCCTAAAGCTTAAAGAACATCCATAATTAAAGAATTTTAGAAGGGTAGAAGCTAGCCAAGAAGGACGAGACCAAAAAGAAGTGATTCCACCAAAAAAGTAATGAGAGTCCAAATGTTGAAGAGAAAAGAATTCAAAGTATAGAAGAAAATTTCATGGCCGGGTCATCAATATCAAATACTGTAAAATTCAAAAATGTATCATCAAGGCACAGACATCGCATTTGTGTTTAGGATGTCTTTTCTTCAATGGACAGAGAGGCCAAATCGCAAGAGAATAAGACTAATTGGTAACAAGCGATTATAGGTAAATTTTTCAAGAAGTTTAAAGATCAAATACCAGAAGCCAATATCAGAGGAAAAAATAAAGTCAAAAGAAAGTTGACATGTTTAGATGTTTGGGTTTTTTTTTTTTCTTTTTAGAATAAATGCTTATATTCCAACCAATGTTTATCTGGTGCCTACATTGGGCCATTGTGCTGGTCGGTGAGCTCTAGAGATGATTAGAACGTGATCCTTACTCTGAAACAGTAAATAACTGGGTAAGATAAAAATTTAAATGCATTGCTCAACATGGTGTGGTAAGGACTGCAATTAATGTAGGCAGAAGGCAGTGGGGACACCAAAGAGGGGCATTGGGCTGGCCTGGGGCAAGGAAAGGTGATGGCGCCCAGGGTGCAGGGCAGGTGCTACCCTTGAATCTTACAGGACAAAGTGTTAGATTGGTATATTTAATAAAAAGCGGGGGAGAGAAGGACTGCATATGTTTTCTTGAAAGACAAAGAATCTTACAGGAAGGAAAAACAGAAGTTGATGAGAAAGAGAGAAGGTAAATAATGACAGCTTGGTTATGCATGAGGCAGGAAGGGATGAGAGCGAGCACGCCAGTAATGGGATTTGCCTTTTCCAGGAGGAGACAAAAGGAGGGAGACAGAAATTGATGAAGAAATGGAGCCAAGGAAGGCAGTAAGGAAAGAGACTGAGGGGGCCCGTTGTTCTGCCTCGTCCCTTTCTGGGCAATCAAGGTCAACCACCCGCCAAGAGCAGGGTGGGACCGGGAAGGACAGAGGAGTGATGATTACGAGATTAATAGTCTTTCGTTCTTTTTAAATAAAAACATTGATTCACATCGAAGATGATCTGGGGCTGTCTCTTCCTAATGCATCTCGTGTGAGAAGCAATTCAGCGTGAAGGTGCAGGGCTTGTGTTCTGGAGCTAGACTGCCTGTGTGCCTTGCCTGTTCCTCATATCAGCGGTGTGATGCAGTGTTTTATGATATAAATAATCTCTCTGTGCCTAGGCTTGCTCATCTATAAATGGGACAAATAATGGTACCTAACTCCCAGGTTTGTGGTGAGGAATAAAAGAATGAATACCTGTAAAGTGCTCAGAACAGTGCCTGGCACATAACACAGACTCAGAAATGTCAGCTCTTGTTATTACTAAACCAGTGCTAGCTCCTAGAACTTTCCGAGGTGATGGAAATGTCCACCGTGCTGTCCAACACAGCAGTCATGAGCCGCATTTGGCTATTGAGCACTGGAACTATGGCTTTAAATTTGCTCATTTAACGCAAAAAGCCACATCTTGCTCTGCAGAGCACCGAGGAAACCATTTTAAACAGGGTTTCACTGGCACAAAAAAAGATGCTGAGTTCTATCCCCCAAGGACCCTGGTCCTGAAATACTGTAGAATAAGCCCAGCCAATTAAAGGTAACGGTTGTAGCTCCTAAGATTCAACTTTATTTTGTTGGTGCTGATGATCAAAGATAGTATGGAGAAAGGATGTGCTCACAGCCCTTGTAATTTCGAAGGAGGTTGTAGTATCTGGTAGGATATTTGTTAGATAAACAACAGGCAAGTGGCATATCTCCAAGCGAACGGAACAGAGGTTCACCAGCTTTCTGCGTTAAGTGGGTCAGTTGAGAGCCATTAAGAATGACAGCTAGAGTTCTGAGAGAAACCAAGAGCTTCTACCCAATGGAGTCTTGAGCCCTGTTAATATCTGATGACAATGGAGTAATTTCACATCCGAGCCATCAAAAGAGCCACTATCACAGTCTGGGCGACAACGCGAAACTCGGTCTACACGATTGATAAAACACAAAAGGAGGAGAAAGGTCATCAATGACTAATGCATTTCCTTCTGTGGAAGCAGGAGGAAAAGAAACAAATGGATCATTAATGGGCTTAATGCGATTAGGGTCCATGGTAGAGGGTAGATGGGGGGCGGGGCAGCACCAGCTCCTGCCCGCAAGGCCCACCAACAGAAAAGACTGCTGTGGAGTGGAAGGGGAGGGTTTTGTGGGGGTGTTAGTTTGGAGTTGTTGCTTTCACTTTCCCGTATTTCAAAGTCTCTTCTTGAATCCAAAATTGGTTGTGTTATCTCTCTGTTTCTAGAACAAAACAGCATAGTGGTGAAAACAGTGTATTCCTGAGAACTCATGAAAAGGTATTACCACATTTGAAAAGCTTAATTAAGATGGTAGTGTGAGAGAACACACTGTTACTATTATGGCTTTAAAAAGGATTTTTTAAAGCAGGTAGTTTTTTCAAAGATTATATTATCCTGGGGCGCCTGGCTGGCTCGGTCGGTAGAACATGCAACTCTGGATCTCAGGGTTGTGAGTTCAAGCCCCATGATGGGTGGAGAGATTACTTAAAAATAAATTTTTTTAAAAAGATTATATTTTCTTGTATTTGTTCTATTTTTTAACATTCCCCATTTCTTTGTGGCAGTCTGAGGTCTTAGCCTATATAGTATTCCATGGACCTGAGGAAACTTTTTTGTGTAGTAGGTCCTCTGGCAATAAATTCTCTTGTTTTGTTTGCCTAAAAAATTTTTTTAAATTGTTTTAAAATGGTAGTGTGAGGAAATGAAGAATGAAGCAATTCAAATAAAAGGACAGGAAATAATTAGGTGAAGAAAAAATATTCTTCAGCATTGCTAAGAAAACAGACACAAAAGTTGCAGGCTTCAAAAAAAAAAAAAAGCCTCTGACTTCATACAATAGGGCACTTTCCTGTAGAGTGGCATACCTCGATCTTTTCGAAGGGAAATGCGGGATATTTACCAATAGATTTCACTATTTAGGAAAATTCTGCGTTTAATATATGTGTACATGAAAAAAAAAAAAAAAAGCAACGCTTTTTGGTGTAAATGATCCTACCTAATGAAGATCCGGCTGCAGGCATTTCTTTTCCTGTTACATAGAGAAGTTACCAGTTTTGGGGAAGCCAACAGGCATGGGTTCAGACCAAGCTCTACTTCTTCTTGCCTATGTGATCTTGGGTGAGTCGTTCTACCTCATGGAGCTTCAGTTTCCTTAGTAGTAAAACGGTGACGATAAAATGTACCCGTGGAATGCTGTAGAATTGAAGATAATGAGGCAGCCTATCTAAAATACCTAGGAATGCCAGGATCCTAGTCAGGGTCTAATAAGTGCTCACTGCTCGTTCAGGAAGGGGTCAGGGTGTGCATTCTCCTGAGAGGCATCTGACTCCACACGAGCTTGACACAGCTAAGAGCTGACTTGACCCATACTGAGACACAGAAACCAAGAAATGTTGGCTCTAGGGAATTCCTTCTCCCAGGGAAACACACTTGTCTTGGTGACTCTGTTAGGCCTTCAAGATCAGTCAGAGAAGACCAGGGATGGTGTTGGGGGAGGGCAGGAAGATAGGACAGATGGTACTGCAGGCTCCAGATAAAGCCCTAACTCCCAGCAATTCCCCCTGAGACTGTTAGGACCCTTGCTCTCTCCGACCAGGGTCAACATTGAACTGTGACCCATACGGACTCCATCTGCCATCCCAGCCTCCAGCATTAGGCGACTGGTGTGTGCCTTGAATTCTCAACTGGTCGGGTAGGCTTATTGCTCCCATCTATTTTAGGTTTCTATTTTCAAGTATTATCCTTCCTAACATTGAACAATGTGCATTTGTACTATAGCAAAAGAAACAGAAACATGTTTTAGGGAAGCACACTGCTAGCCTTGCCTGAGGCAGGCAATGGAGTTGGACAGTAACCAAGGCTGGCTATGAGTGGCACAGGGGGTTAGTAGTGTAGGGCAGAAAAAGTGCGACACAGTTTGGGACAAGCAGTTGCCCTAGAGTTAGTCAGACCAAGCAGAACATGGATTAAAGTGGCCTGACTGCAGAGCGGACAGAGACCAGAACTTAGCTGCTGGCCATCAGGCATGGAGAGCTCCAGGCAGACACAGCCCTATTCCGTGTTCTAGGTTTTGTTGGAGAAAGTGACCTAGAAGCTTCATTAGCTCAGATTCCTCCTGGAACTCTCTAGAGGGTTCTAGAGTCTTTGTATTCAAGGTCTAGTCCCTATGACATTGGAAAACATCTTCATACTCCCACGAGTCTCTGGTTCCCCTTGGTAGGGAGAACAATCTAGTCTTACTAAAGCCTCCAAAGAAGAACTCTATCTTCGTGGAAATAGACTCTTACCATCCTTAGAAACTTTATGAGTAATCACAATTTCCACAGTCTCGCCTCTTCCTGGGCGATAAATATGGAGAATGTTTGGAAAAGATACAGAAAGTACGGCCCTCTTGAGTATATGAGAGGCCTCTCTACTGCAGCCATCAACACATGTGTGTGCCCAGGATGCAGGAACACCAGGGCATGTCCTCATTTCAGGATCTGGCCCTGGGGCGCAGATCCGTTGTGGGGAAGTCCATTGGCCTGACCCTCGAGGATGAAGTCTAGTGTTTACCAGAGTTCCGTTAAGGATAACTCTATTGTAAAACTTGACTCACTTTTAGGCCTTGGAATTCCCTTAGAGATTTAAAAAAAAAATGCGGGGCGCCTGGGTGGTTCAGCCGTTGAGCGTCTGCCTTCAGCTCACGTCATGATCCCAGGGTCCTGGGATCGAGCCCCACATCGCATCGGGCTCCCTGCTCAGCGGGAAGCCTGCTTCTCCCTCTCTCACTCCCCCTGCTTGTGTTCCCTCTCTCGCTGTCTCTGTCAAATAAATAAAATCTTTAAAAATAAAAATTAAAAAAATTTTAACAATGCATTTAAAATCATTTAGGGCCTATATGCCATTTCTATTCAGCGCCTCTGTATTCTTCATAAGCATCCAAGAGAATCATCACCTCCCCCACAAAATACACAAACAAGATGCGAAACACTTCTGCCGCCCACTCCCCACTTCCCATCTAGAAACTTAATAAGATTTTGAGTTTTAGGGTGATCCAACAATGCGGTTATATGATCTGGAAAAACACCCCCATCTCCCCTTTTCTCCCAGGCCTCTTGGAAAATGCATTATCATGTCACAGATGGCTTATCCTCATCAAGAAGATCTAGAATTTCTGAAACTCTTGATTTCCTTCTTAGAAAGCCCACATTCCTGTGAAATACAAGTGACTACAGAGAAATGCCCTGAACTCAAATTTGTTTCCATTTCAAGGGAACTGGAACAAAGGGTCACTTTGAAATGTAGGAGCAAGATAAGAAAAACAAATAGCAGCCCAGATGTTCTCTTTCCCTCTGAATGCTCGTGGGCGGTGGGTCTCAACCGTGCAGACTGCAGGCGAGGGCTGCGCCACAATAACCGAAAGCACCTGTTGATGCGACCCACCTGTGCTCTACCTCGCAGGCACTCTGGCCCCAGGTGGGCCTTTATCACTGAAGCACTGGTTCTTCCCCTTTGCTAATAGAACAGCACCATGAACAGATGTGGTCAAAATGACCTCCAAAAGCAGGATTAAAATCGAAGCCTCTGGACCATTCCAAGGGGGTCTTTGTCTCCCCACCACCTCTGTGCCCTACTAATCTCACTTTTCCACTTCTTCCAAATCTTATCCTTCCCCCGCCCTCCGCCCCCTGCTTTGCTCTAGGAATTAAAGTGGGGCTTGTGGTGAAAGGGGGCCATGGCTCATATTTCAAGGGCTCTGAGCCAGAAGAACACACCAGCTGCTTTCCACCCACTTTCCCCCAACAGAGCCCATCTCCTTTCATCTACATCTCAATCCCTATTTATTGTATGTGTTATCAGTGATGTACTTCATATGCTATCTGCAGTAGAATTCCCTAAGAACTATTCCTTTTAATTCATTATTTTACAAAACATTTCTAGAGCTTTTCTTATGCCAAATCAATACATTACATTTCCCTCCACATTCGGTTTTGTAGAACACACACGCAAATATGCAAGACCCACTCTCTGAATATGACTCACCTCTGGGCTTTAAGAACTCAAAACAGCCCCAGGGGCAATCACCAATTCCTTGTGCACAAGCTTACCTGCAAACCCTTTTTTGTTTTAGAAATGAAACAGGGCAATCGAGCCAGCCATTATCTCTGAAGTGAA
The DNA here is from genome assembly GCF_002201575.2 of Neomonachus schauinslandi. Taxonomy (NCBI): domain Eukaryota; kingdom Metazoa; phylum Chordata; class Mammalia; order Carnivora; family Phocidae; genus Neomonachus; species Neomonachus schauinslandi. Next base: position 123,557,014 of record NC_058405.1, read on the forward strand.
TTATGTGCCTTTTACCAAAGCTCGGCCCAATATTCCAGTTCTTACATTTCTTGGCTTTGTGTCGGGTATTTTTTTCCCCCTGTTTTCTTTTCTTCTTGAAAATTATAGACATGGTAATTCACTTGCGACGCACTGAGAATCTTAATCTGGCACCAGCGTTACTGGTAAATTGCTTCCTTTTAGCAGGAGCTGGGGCAGCTTGCTGCAACGATCAAACAGCCATTTTCATGCCTACCCACAAGCACAAGCGGAAGCGCACACTTTTAAATATAACAACCATGTTTCTTTCTCAGAATAACAAATGAAAAGCACAATGGCTTATTTTCGAGCTGGAGGAGAGAGAATCCCCACCAACCACCAAAGAAAAGCACCGGAGTAAGCATGGATATTGGTGCAGATCTGGGGAGAGGGAAGCACAGAAAAGAAATCATTTCCTGTTTATTATCTCCCTATCAAATTATACCGGTTCCTTAGCTGAAGGCAAGAACCTTGAATTCTTTTTTTTTTTTTTAAGATTTTATTTATTCATTTGTCAGAGAGAGAGAGAGAGAGAGAGCATGAGCACAAGCAGGGGGAGTGACAGGCAGAGGGAAAGGCAGGCTTCCCCCGCGGAGCAGGGAGCCCGATGTGGGGCTCGATCCGAGGGACCCTAAGATCACGACCTGAGCCGAAGGCAGACGCTTAACGACTGAGCCACCCAGGCGCCCCAAGAACCCTGAATTCTAATTGATCTCAGACGCTAGGCAGTGAAGGCTGACCAGCACTGCCGTCCGTCTGGGTGACAGAAGAATATGCCATAATTTGTTGTACAGATTTGCTCTCTTTTTCCCGTTTCGTAGTTTTCTAATAAGAACGCCTCTAGTTGAGCAACTTCTTCAGGGTCACTTCATGTTCTCATGGAGGGGGTTTGGCTCTTGCCGTGTTTCCTCCACCCTTGGAAATTTGATTATAGAAGCCAGCCCTGGAAGGAAGGACACCCCCCCCCGCCCCGTCCCCCTCCCCCGCCCCGTTCTGCACGCATGTGCCGTGTGGCCTCGCAGAAGGAACTAAGCCGCACAGTGTCTCTCTCATTTAGAGCAAACTTCCTGAGAAGAGTGAAGGACAAGCCTCCTGCTAATCAGTCTTTGAGTTAAAGAGACTAACAGCTGAGCAAATACAAAAGAAGATGTTTGCATCAGAGGCCTAATGTCAGGGACTCTGTAACATTTAGGCAAAGGAACCCACTGCCAGTAGGTACTGCGGTTTTCGCCAGGCACTGGGAAGTTCAGACAGGAATGTGCCGTGCAACAGGCAAATGCAGGACATCTCGTATGACATCCTGAGCTTTTTTCCAGCGGCGGATGTTTTCAATTGTGTGAAAGATAGACCTTCAGCCCTTTCTGCAGGCCATTTTTGATGTCTTGATTCTGGCTATCAAATCAGCAATTGGGCCACCAAAGAGGGACCCGCTCTTGCTGTGGCCCCCTTTCATTCTGGCTTGCCTGTTCTCAACATTGCTAACGCCAGGTTGCCAGAGAGAAAACTGCTAGGGTCTCCTCTAAGCTAGACAATGACCTAAAGTGCAATCACCGCCCACCTCCTCACATACTGTGTTTATTGCTCCCATGCAATGTTGATTGCTGCCCTGCGGGCACACCCCAGCCTGCCTCTACCGTGACTTACTCTGAAAACCATTCGGAATCTTCACATTTCCAAGAGAAATGCCCCCTCTTGTGGTCACTGCTGAATACTGCAGTCCTCGCTTCCAGCAGGAGCGCTATAAAATACCCTAGAACTCCAGTCTGCCCAGAGTGTGGAAAGCTTTAAGCTTTTGCTGTGGGAGCTGAATCCTCTCTAACTGCAGCAGGCTTTCAGATATAGATTGAACCACATGAGTGGTTCAAACGACAATTTCATACAGTCCAAAGTAATACATAAAGATAAGCCAGGCAGGGAAACTTCTACCAGCCCCCGTGGTTTTAGCTGAGCCCTAGGAATACCAGCCAAGAATGGAAATCCTTTCTATTCTAGTATGGAAATCCTTCCTATTCTAGTAACTACAGTGAGGAGTTTTAAACACAATAAATAAAAAGTTTTCCTGCCCCTAAATGCTAGGTACTATGCCAAGCCCGGAACATAACCTTCTCATGTTTCTTGTCAATTCAAAACAAAGCTGGTTATAAAGAGCAGGCTTAGAAAGTTGGGCTTTCCTAGATCTGTCATTTATTTGTTCCAGAGCATTTGTCAAATAAGTGACAAACTACCTCTACCCCAAGCACAAGTAGCTGGTACTCTGAACAGGCAACGCAAATAGAGTAATGCTAAATAGGGTGTTAGAGTTCTCTCACAGGTGTGATTATTTTTGTAAGTACTGCAATTATTTGTTTCTTAATATGAGGAAGTAAATAGCCTGTGATAAATTATGTTAAGCAATCTTTTCCAATAATGTTAAGTCATCATGCTAATAAAATTTTGTTTAATTATTCAATATAAAAATCATTGATGTCAAATGGAAATAAGCATCTATAACTTCATATGAGAGACTTTTTGTACTAAATAAAGAACTCCTAGTTCAGTTGGCAGTTGAGTATGGCAAAGAATGTGATCAGACAATCTACACATTTTTAAAAAATGGTTAAACACGTGTAAAGAAGCTCAGCTTCATTGAAGCTTAAAGCAATGAAAATTAAACCTACATGGAGATATCATTGTCACCTCTCAGATTGGCAAAAATTAAGAACTTGGTAAAGCACTCTTGACAAGGATGTGAAGAAACAGGCAGTCTTACAACATTTCTGGTATAAATCTAAATCGGGGCACTCTTTCTAGACAGGGTAATTTAGCAAAAACTACCAACATCACAAATATACATACTCTAGGCCCTGGCAAATTTCATGTCTGGTAGTCTAGCCTACAGTTATGCTCGCACACGTGTAACACGACGCATATAAAAGGTTTTTGTTTTTTAAAAAAGGATTGTATTTATTTATTTATTTGAGAGAGAGAGAGAGCATGAGCAAGGGGAGGAGCAGACTCTGCGCTGAGCAGGGAGCCCCGTGCGGGCCTTGATCCCCCAACCCTGAGATCATGACCTGAGCCAAAATCAAGAGTTGGATGCTTAACTGACTGAGCCACCACCGCCCCATAAGAAATTATCAATAGCAGAATTACTTGCAATAGCACAAAATTACAAACAACCTAAAAGTCAACTAAGAAGGATACAGTTGCATTATTAGTCACTGGGGAAATGCAAATCAAAACCACAGATACCACCTCACCCTTGTTAAAACAGCGATTATCAAAAAGATAAATAAATGTTGACGAGGATGTGGAGGAAAAGGAGCCCTGGTGCACTGTTGGGAATGTAAACTGGTGCAGTCAGTATGGAAAACAGTATGGAAACTCCTCAAAAAATTAAAAATGCAACTACCATATGATCTAGTAATTCCACTTCTGGGTATTTATTTGAAGAAAACAAAACACTAACTTGAAAATATATCTGCGTCCCCATGCTCACTGCAGTGTTACTTACAATAGCCAAGATATGGAAACAACATAAGGCCCATTGGTGGTGAATGGATAAAGGTGTGATTATATTGGGTGTCTGACTGGCTCAGTTGGGGGAGCGTGCGACTCTTGATCTTGGGGTCGTGAGTTTGAGGCCCATGTTGGGTATAGAGATTAATTAAAAATAAAATCTTTAAAAGAAAAAGATGTCCCAGTCGGTTAAGTGTTGGACTCTTGGATTCTGCTCAGGTCATGATCTGAGGGTCGTGAGATCAAGCCCCGTGTTGGGATCCACACTCAGCGCGGAGTCCGCTTGTCCCTCTCCCTCTGCTCCTCCGCCTGCTCTCTCTGTCTTTCTCAAACAAATAAATAAATACATCTTTTTAAAAAATAAAAAAGATGCAATTGTAAAGCCTCTGGCAACAGGCCTGGCACACCATAAGCAATCAATAATTGGCACCTTTTCATTTGCTTAATTTAAAACAAATCTAAATCTTACCTCTGTATATCTAAAACAAGAAACACTGATCACAGTAAAATACACAATCATCATAAATGATGACTCAGTGACCTTTCATGTGTGCCTGGAATGTAGTCTCCCTCAAATGCTGGTTCTTATCATGACTTCAAAATTCTACCCAACTGTGAAACCAAGATCGAATGCCACCACCTGCTTCAAAGAAACTTTCCCCCAGTTTCACCAAATGTAAATCTTCCCATTCTTTCAACTCCCATAGTATGCCTGTTTATAACACCATTAAGGTGTCCACCACATCCTCCTTTATATAAAGTACCTTAAAGACGGGAACTCTGTTTTATTCCTCTATGCCACACACACACACACACACACACACACACACACACACACACACACAC